>NC_058136.1:55279606-55303497 GCF_016433145.1 Gracilinanus agilis | reverse complement strand
AAACCTTAAGGCTTAGCCTCAATCAGAAAAATTCTTTAGGTCCCAGTGGTCAATCAGGGGCCTCCTCTGCCATGCTCTGGGATACCCCAAGGAAAGAGCAGAAACATAAGGCTTGCCTTGCCCCCAAGCAATACTTAGGCTAGATCCCAAGGTTTCCATGGAAGAAGTCTCATCTCTTGTGTGTTGCTAGAATCCTCTCAACTGTGTCCATTCCTGCCCCCACCCCCTCCTCATTCCCAGTCATCCATTCCTTTAATTCAAGACCACCGCTTCTTACTTGGAAAGGCCTGGATCATTTTTCATGGATGAATAGTATGAGATGACATCAAATTGGGTACTTATCAACACAAGAATCAATGAAGGTTGTAGAGGGGGAAAAAGTTCTTTTTATTGTTCACCCCCCCCAGTAATAGAAGAAGAAAAGAGCAGGCTATAAAGGCCCCAAACTGCACATCAGAAAATTCTGAGGTGTCAGTATGAAAAAAGCTCTGCTCTGAGATTGTCTTCCAGCTCTTTCCAGCGAAAGAGGCACCAAAAACCATCTGACTTTGAAGTGCTTGGTCCTGCCTGGGACTTCTTCCTGGAATTTATTCATAATTAGTCTCCAGTGAAATGGCTTGGTTTTCAATCCTGAGGCCATAAACGTGATTTTGTCTCAACAATGATTCCAGACACAGAACAATCACCGTGTCATTAGTCCATTTAGTGTAGAAAATCATTCATATCAATTGAGACTCATCCAGAATCACCATGTTATGCTCTCTTCTCTCTTTTTTTGCCTAAGCTGAATCATTCAACAGCAAAAATTTCCTCAGACTCTTGGCTTGACATTGGAAATAAACTTGAGACAAACTGGGGAAAAGCTATTTTTTCCAATTCAATCAAAATATGGTAACTGAGGCCTCAGAAGAGAATTAATAAATAAATATTGGTGCCCTAGTTTTGCCTTGTATAATCTGTGTAACCATAAACAAGTCACTTCATCATTATCAGTTTCCTTCTCTGGAAAATGGATGGGCTAGGTTAGATTCCTAGCTCCAAGGACCCTTCCAGTCCTACATCTGATTTTGTGACCCAGTGTTTGATCCTTCCCCAGCTTCTTCCTGAAACAAAGGCCCATCTTTTTTACACCATTCAGCCAGGATGCTATCTGGCTATAAATCACAGTTTTGGAGGAATTAAAGTTGAAAGTCATTCTAAGAGCAAAAGGGAGATACAGGGTAGATAGGTGTAGGCCATAGAGCATTCAGGGATAGTGGTAGAAAGGATGTCATCAGAAAGTGATACAGCCAGAATAACACAAAAAGAGGAACTGATCATAGAGTGAACTTGAGAAATAACCCACAGATTAGTCCACGGGCATCACTTGGGATGCAAACAACAGTAAGAGAGCGAAGGGGAAAGTCCCTGGTGTGACCATTTGAGCAGTAAGAGGAGGAACCCTATTCTGCTTCATCAACTTGCTAATTCTATCCCCTACATTCATCTCCCCAAATGAATTTGTATTTATTTTGCACATAAATGTCTCAATATGTGCCATTCCTTCCCTGTAAGTTCCTTGAGGGCAGGGATTGTTTGATTTTTGTCTCTGTATCCCCAGCATCTAGCACAGGACCTGGCATGCTTGGGTGGGCAGGGGGTAGGATGGAAGGCAAACTTCTGATTTTGTCAGTGTGGGTAACTCCTATGGTGATGGTAGAGATGTCTAGGGTATGGCAATACTGGGTGATCTGCTCAGGGTGGCCAGTATATTTGAAAGTTGGGAGTTGAACCCCAGCCAGGAAGACTGGCTCTAGCCATTAGGACTTTCTATTTATCTCCAAGCATATAGTAGGTGCTTAATAAATACTAAACGAATTGATTCAAGTCACACAGGCTGGGCAGGAGTGTATGAGCTTTGCTCAAGAATGATAACTAGAGGGAAGATGCACATAATCACCATTATGGCTGCTATTTCAGAAGTGCTTTCAAGTTTTGCAAAGTATTTCCGTGCATGAGCCTATCTGATCAATGTGAATATCCAAGCATGTTTGTCTTAAAATGAGCAGACTTGGGGATTCCATTTATCTCTTGCATCCTATTGTTAAAGCCTGATTTCCCAGCTCAGGGACAAGATGGTAACTCCAATTAAAAGTGCACAAAAGACAAGACTTGCTTGGTCTCACATAACTCTTGCAAAGCCCCAGCTTGATGAGTGGAGTAAATGAATTGGAAATGCATGGATTTAATTATCCTTGACTAGCTCTAGAAAAGGAAGGGGTTGGCCACAAGGTTGAGAAATGCCCTGAAATCCCTGTGACTTACTCACATATCCACCATCTACCCTGGAGATAGTTCAGGATAGTGAAGAGACAGGTAGACTTCAAGAAAGAAGGATCCGAGTTTGAATCCTACTTCAGACATTTTTTAGCTATAGGACCTTAGGCAAGTCACCTAACTCATTCAGCCTTAGTTTCCTCCTTTGTAAAATGGGAATAACTATAGTGCCCATCTCATAGAGTTGCTATGAAGTTCAAATGTGATCATGCATGTAAAAACTATTATTAATGTTGTTGTTGTTATGCCTGCCAAGAAAGAACTATTTATCATTGCACAGAGTAAACATCTAAGTAGAGATTACTGCCCTAGAATATGTCTGAATGAAGCTGAAACATGTGACCAGTCCACGTTTTCCAGGAGGTTATGGTCCATGCCATGAAATGATCAGTTAAAAAAACTGGAGATAATTAGGTTGAAGGAGAGAATGCTTAAGAGATTACTATCTTTACAAATAAAGTTAGATCTAAACCATTGGAAAAATATTAATTGCTCATGGGTAGGCCAAACTAATATAACAAAAACGACAATCCAATTTAAATTAAATTACTGATTCAGTGCCATACCTATCAAAGTACCAAAAACTATTTTATAGAACTAGGAAAAATAGTAACAAAATTCATCTGGAAGAAGAAATGATCAAGAATATCAAGGGAACTAATGAAAAAAAAGGTAAAGGATGGTAGCCTAGGAGTACCATATTTTAAATAGTACTATAAAGCAGTCATGATCAAAACAATCTAGTACTGGCTAAAAAATAGAAGGGTAGATCAATGAAATATATTAGGGGTAAATGACCTCAGCAATCTAGTGTTTGATAAACATGAAGATCCCAGACTTGGGGATAAGAATTCACTATTTGACAAAAAGCATTAGGAAAATTGGAAAACTGTAAGGTAAAAATTAGATTTAGGTCAATATCACACCCTATACCAAGATAGGGTCAAAATGGATACATGATTTAAATATAGTGATATTATAAGTAAATTAGGGGAACAAAGAACAGTTTGCCTGTCAGATCTATGGAGAAGGGAAGAGTTTATTTTGATATATGGTCAGAGGATATGAATAAGCAATTTTCAGATGAAGAAATCAAAGCTATCAATAATCATATAAAATGTTTTAAATCCTTCTTGATTAGAGAAATGCAAATTAAAACAACTCTGAGGTACCACCTCACTCCTATCAGATTGGCCAATATGACAATAAAGGTAAATGATAAATGTTGGAGGGAAATGTAGCAAAATTGGAACACTAATGCATTGCTGTTAAAATTGTGAACTGATTCTGGAGGGCAATTTAGAATTATGCCCAAAGGTCTATAAAAGAATACATGTCCTTTGATCCAGCAATGCCACTATACTAGGTCTGTATCCCAAAGAGATAAAAAATGGGAAAGGGCCTATTTGTACAAAAATATTTATATCTGTTCTCTTTGTGGTGGCAAAGAATTGGAAACTAAAGGGATGTTCCTCAATTGGGGAATGACTGAACACGTTGTGGAATATAACAGTTGTGTAAATGGATATCCTTCTTTGTTTATTTTAACTTAATCACTCAAGAACTTGGAGTACCCCTCCTTTTTTACTTAGTTATCAAACACTTGAAGAACCTTTTACAAAAAAAGGAAGTTCACACCCTCAAAGACGGAAGTGGATCCCATAAGCACTGCCCCACCCCAGGCAGTGCCAGGCAAATTAAGAAAGTATGATTGGTTCCTGAGATATGATAGATCAGCCCACAGTGAAAAGAAGGAGAAACCAGAGAGACAGGAAGGGACATGGGAAAATGGTTATAAAAGGCAAGGCTAGAGAGCTGAACAGGAATTTCTACTGCTACTTCTGTGTGGTAGGGATTCTGCTGCATTGGATTTCATTCTGCATTGGAGATTCCACATTGGTGGCTCAAGGAGTTTGGCTTCAGTGACTCGCTTAGGTTGAGGAGATCCTAGCCGGAGACACTGGCCTTTCGGCTCTTCTCCTGTCTTCAGTGGGACTCTCTCTTTGGTGAGGCACTTGGATCCGGACTTAGGGTATTTTAGGCTAGGCAATATTTTTCTATCCCCTTCCTACATTTCCTCCTTTCCTATCTCTACCTTGCTGTAATAAAGCTACTAACAGCCTTGTGACTTAAGAGTTAATTTTTATAAATGGTGACCACAACAACTTTTTATAACTCGTAATTTGACCAAAAACTATTTTAACTCTTATACAGTGATAGAATACTATTATGCTATAAGGAATGGTGAACAGGATGATTTTGGAAAAGCAGGTAAGACCTACATAAACTGATGTGGAGTGAAATAAGCAGAACCAGGAGAACTTGACACGCAGTAGCTGTAGGACGATCGAATGTGATATATACCCTGCTACTAACAGCAAGACAAAATGATCCAGAATAATTCTGAGGCACTTATGAAAAAGAATCCCTCTAGAGAAAGAGCTGTTGGAATAAGATTGGAGATGGAAACATATGATTTATCACTTGCTTATTTGGGTATATGTTTTAGGGTTTTGGTTTTATAAGATTATTCATTTACACAAAAAAGAGTAATGTCTGTAGTTGCTAGAAAGGCTGTTTTGTGGAAGAGGTATTAGACTTTTGCTTGGCCCCAAAGGGCAGAAAGTGAAACAATGGGAGGAAACTGCAAAGACAACAAAGTTAGGTGCAACATGAAAAAAGGCTTCCTCATAATTAAACCATGGGGAGAATTGGGCTCCCCTTCATCAGGCATTTTCAAGCAAATATTGGACGACATCTCGTCAGGTGTGCTGTGGAAGGAATTTATTTCTGGTTATGAGTTGGACTATATCATCATTGAAATACCTTCCAACTCTGAGATTTGGGAATTATGTGAGCAATGGCATCAACCATGACTATATTCCTTCCAACTTGGCACACTATAGACATGGCCTCAATCACCACATCCTCAGAAGGTCCCTACTTGCCAAATCATGCCTTATCTTCATAGCACATTCAACAACCTAGTCCAAATGCTTCAGGTAGCTGTAGACTGGCAAAGACCTAGGCCCTCTGGCACCATCAAAAAGGTCACCCATCCAAGTCTGGGTTTTTCAGAGTATGCTATGTATAAGCACCTTTCCTGGACCATTTGCTAACCTCTCCCCCATTCTAAGCAATATGAGGAAGAGGTTACACCGAAGAATATCCATCTCTTCAGACGAAGGCTTACTCTTTCCTATCTTTCATAAGGCAGTAAGTTGCCAAATCTTGTTGATGCTACCTCTACAATATTATCTATATCCATCTCTCCACTCATACCATCACCCTAGTTCAAGCCTTCACCACCTCTTGCCTGGACTACTGCAATAACTTTCCTATTGCTAACCTCTCCAATCCATCCTCCACAAGGCCATTCAAGTGATCTTCCTAAAGCACGAATTGGGCCATGTTATTTCCCTGCTTCCCTGCTTCCAAGGCTCCCTACTGTGTTTAGTGGAAATTCCTCCCCGGAATTTAAAGTCTAGCTCTAACCTATATTTCTGGACTGATTTCTCATTATTCCCCTTGACACATTCTACATCCTGGCCAAATCAGTCTACTTGCTCCTTCCCGTGTATGACATCTCATTCTCCTAAATGAGATAGGCTGCTCCCATGCCTAGAATGCTCTCCCTCTTCACCTATAAGAGTCTCACGACACTTATCCTCCAGTTCTTAGTATCTGTTTTGCATATATTCTGTGTCCATTTACCTGTGCACATCGTGTTTCCCTCCAGCAAAAATGTAAGTTCTGTGAAGTAAGTCAGGGACTTCTTCATTTTTTGTTTCTCTAGTGCCTGGAACGGGGTAAACACTTAATAAATGTTGGCTGAATCGAGTTGGATAAGTCCTAGGAAGGCTGAGCAGAACCACAATTATTGATTCTGGATCCCAGGCAAGTACCACAAAACAACCCTCAGATCTTCTTTTTAAGGCAAATTCAGTTGGGGAGAGAGCACCTCAGATACAAGGTCCTCCAGAATTATTTCAGCAGAAGGTACCACTGGGAGAGAGCGAGCATGTCTGATAGACTCTTCTTATAACTCATTTGTTTTCCTTTCTGGGGCTAAGCTCAGTCTCTCCTTGCTGAAGAAGCACAAACACTGTCAGTACCCTCTGAATTTTGGTGCCCTGGAGTAAAGTCCCTATCACCCTGCCCTTATGGCAGACTCTCACAGTTATTTTCCCATGGACCATTGAGAGGTAAAAGTCCAAGAAGTATCTTGAACCACTCAAAAGAGTATATTCCTCATATCCCAAAATCAAATTCCACAAGCTATGAGAAATGGACTTCAGAAACAAGGTATCATGCAGAACACAATAGCCACTTTCATTTCAGAATCAAAAACTTAGATGGCAGCTAAGTGCAGTGCTAGGAGTGGAAATTATTTACTCTTGGGAGTCTGATTGAATTACTGTGAAATAATCTGCATACTGTGAAATCATTTGCATATAGATGGGGCCAAGAGGTCCCAGAATTGCACTTCTCTTTAATTCCACTCCCTCCCACACTACCCCTTCCATCAAATGTTGAGTGCCTCACCCAAAGTCAGATCACAGAGGCAAGACCAGGCCTAGGCCACCTCCCCACCAGCCATCAGGATGGTCCACACTGTCCTCTTGTTTCCAATGGCAAGAAATATGCATAGTCCTTGCTGCTGAAGAGCATAACCAATAGCCTAGAAGTTGCATTCTCTCTGCCTAGGCAAGCACTATTAGTGTTATTTTTGATAGGCCTGCCAGCAAGCAATAATGAAATCATTTATAAAGCTATTCTGAAAGACTCTACAAGCTCTAGAGAGCCAGAAGCACTCCCTCTGTAAATCTCTCCATTCCATCAAGCTCTCTGTTATTTTGGTGAAAATATGGTCTCTATTAATATCCACAGCAGAGGTGTGCACTTGGTAGTGTGGTGTCTGGCCCCAGAGCACCATGGAGTTCCCCCAGAGAGTTCCTAAGAACTTAGTCTAAGGGAAGAAGTGTGCCTCAACTCATCAAGTCAATGTCAGGTTCAAGAGACTTGAGCCTGTCACCAACTAGCTATATAACCTTGAGTAAGGGACTTAATCACTCAGAGCTCCTGTAAAATGGGGACAGGATGTCTGCACAGCCAACCTTCTAGGGTCATGGTTGAGTAATGGAAGACTGCATATGGTAATAAACAGAAATGTAAACATTTTAGATTCAAAATACGATTACCTCAGGCCAACCCAACTAGCCGTCTTGTTCCTCATACAAGACACTCCAAGCCTTTACAGGGATGGTCCTCATCCCTGGAACGCTCTTCTCCCTCACCCCTACCCATTTCTTGGAATCACTAGTTTTCTGATTCAATTGGGGGTAGCCGAGTGGCTCAGTAGATTGGGAGCCTTCCCAGTGGTGTGACCCTGGGCAAGTTCCTTAACCTCTATTGCCTAGCCCTTACCACTCTTCTGCCTTGGAACCAATGCACAGTATTGATTCTAAGATAGAAGGAAAGGGTTTTAAAAAAAGAAATCAATTCAATTGCTTGTCAGTTCTGGGAGGGGAGAGGGAAGAAGGGAGGGAAGCAATGTGGATCATATGACTTAGGAATATAATACTAATACTTGATGTATCAGTTCTAAGACAGAAGGTAAAGGTTTTTAAAAAATCAGTTCAAGACCCACTTCTTATATGCAGCATTTTCTGAACTTTCAGTTCCTGGTCCCACCTGTGTCCCCTGCCAAATACCTTACATCTATCTTGGATATGCCTAGCTATGTACATTTGGCCTTGTTCAATGGGACGGAGACTCTCTGAGGGCAATGTCTCACTTTTCTCTTGCTTTCCCCAATGCCTAGCACAGTGCCTGACAAAGAACAGACAAAAACTCTTCGTTGACTGATTAATGAAAAGTAGAAATGAAATGATGGAGGAACTTAAAGGGAAGGTGAGGGACCACCAAAACCACAATTCGCCAACTCGACAATTCTGTTCATTGAAATGGGGCATCTAAGATACCCCATAAACAAGCAGGAAGCAGAATTTGTAAGCAGCATACAATATTGGATATGGGGGAAACAACGGCCTAGAATTAGAGTGCCGTAAATACCCACCACACCTAGAAACATGAATACACAAAGGATCTTAAAGTTTGTTAGCATGAAGAATTCCCAGTGTGAAGACGTTTCCCTTCAACACAGTATATATAACCCATTACAGATTTGGAGTAGAAAGAAACAACATCAGGGGCCACCCAATCCAATTCTCTCATTTTACAGATGAGGGAAATGAAGCCCAGAGAGGGTAGCTAAATGTTAGGATGTTGTTGCCTGAAGTTTTTCCTGGATCACACATATGGTAAGTGTCATAGGCAGGATTTAGCACCGGCGCTTGCTGACTCTAACCCCAGCACTCTGCCCATCATACAACCCTGTCTCCATATACCTAGAAACATCTTAGAATCAATGGTTGGGGGGCGAAGGTAATCAATTGTTCAACATCTCTAAAGCCACAGGATTAGCCATCAGCCTACTTACATAAATAATCCAATTGGACAGACAGGTCTCATTTATTTTGGGGACAATTTGACGGGCCTGGTAGATAGAGGGCAATAAGAACTGTAGTACACTTCTAAGAATTCTTTAGATTCTGTCCTCATCATTGGTGCATTAAGGTCTAGCTCACCAACAATGAGATTCTGGATGGGAGCTGGGGCCCCGGTGCAGAGGTCATGGCTCTGCCTCTTGCCAATATTTTATTATCATGGCTGAAGGTTCTGAAGTCATCCTAATCTGGGCTCTTCCGGTTCTAGCTAAAAATGGGACCTCAAGTCCTTGGGTTTCACTGTCATCCAGATCATAGAAAGTGGCTGGATTCCTGGTAGCTAAAAACCATTAGAGATGTATTTCTGGTTTAAGAACAAGAGCTATGAGAGCATGGAACATAATACTTATCATATTTAGAGATAAGAGAAGAATTTATGAATAAACAAGACAGAACATTATGGGATGTAAAGTGGATCGTTTTAATTACAATATATTAAAAAGGTTTTGTACAAATAAAACCAGTATAGTCAAGATTAGAAGGAAAACAGGGGGGAGAGGGGAATTGCAACCAGTTTTTCAGATAAAGTTCCCATCTCTCAAATATATAGAGAATTGAGTCAAAGTTAAAAGAATATGAGACATTTTCTAATTGATAAACAGTCAAAAGATATGAACAGGCAGTCTTTGGAAGAATAAATCAAGGCTATGTAGTGTCGTAGGCAAAAATGCTCTAAATCAACACTGATCTGAGAAATGCAAATTAAAACCACTCTGAGGTACCATCTCCAAGCTATCAGACCAGCCAAAATGATAGGAGAAAATGACAAATGTTGGAGAGGATGTGGAAAATTTGGGACACTAATACACTGTTGGTAGAATTGTGAACTGGTCCAATCACTTGGGAGAGCAGTTTGGACTTATGCCCAAAGAGTTATAATATTGTTTGTACCTTCTGACTCAGCAATACCATTATTAGGTCTGTTTCCCAAGATGATAAGAAAAAGGGAAAAAAAACTTACACATTCTAAAATATTTACAGCAGCTTTCTTTACGGTGGCAAAGAAATGGAAAGTGAGAAGATATTCATCCATTGGCAAATAACTGAATGCTTGTGACGGTACTACTATGCTGTAAGAAATGACATGGAGGTTGGTTTTAGAAAACCATTGAAAGACTTGCATGAAATAATGCAGAGTGAAATGAGCAGAACCAAGAGAATGTTGTATACAGTAACATCAATATGGTTCTCAGAGTAATTGTGAATGACTTACGCTGTTCTGAATAGCACAATCATTCAAATCAACTACAAATGACTTATGAAAGAAGATGCTAGATGAAGAACTGATATGGAAGTCTGTATTGTATGATTCCATATTTATCTATACCAAATGTTAGCCTTATCTAATGTGGGGTTGGGAGAGAAAGAGGGAGGAAGACAACTCAGAACTCAAAATGTAAATTAAAAAAAAAGAATGAACACAAGTGATGTAATAGGGAAAGCATTGCCCTCAGAGTCAAAGAAACCTGGAATCAAATACCACTTCTGCTACTCACTAACTCTGTGATCCTTGGCAAGGAACTACAGACATAAAGTAGGAATAAAGTCAGAATCAGTAAACATTTATCAAGTGCCTACTCTATGCCAGGCACTGTGCTAAGTCCTAGGGCTACAAAGAAAATCAAAGAGGAGGCCAAATCCAGTCCTCTGTCCTTCCCACTGCACTGTGCAGCTTCCTTCACCTGTCTAAGCCTCAGTTTCCTCCTGTATAAAATGGGAATGATCTCTGTAGCCCTTACCTTCCCGGGTTATTACAAGATGATGTAGATAATACAACTGGCACACTTGAAAGTGCTACATCAATGCCAGTCATTATGATTATGATTATTTCTTTACAGACCATTAAGAAAGCAATTAGCAAATGAAATGAAAAATGGATCCAAAATATCCAGAAGAAATAATAGCAAAATAATACTAAGCTTTTTTTTGCTAATAACTTACAGGCAGCTTCTGAAAGCTCAGCCTCTTCCCAACATCACAGGCCTGCAGTCATTGCCCTATGGTCCAGACAAGCTCTCATGCTTGCTATCACCCTCTTGACAGATTCAAACTTGAACCCTTCAAACCCAGTCAAGGGTTTCTTCATTTCTCTGGGAGAGAGGTTCTTTTCAGGTCCAATCTGCCTCCAGCCCAGGCTTAGCTTGGCTGCTCGTGGTCTGCAGCTCCAGCCCAGGCCTCACCCAGCCCTTTCTCAGCTTCCCTCTCCTTCAGCAGCTCCCATGCTGGCTTCCTTCCTTTAACTAGGCCACAGCAATTCTTTCTTTCTTTTCCCCTGTGCAAACCTGTCTTTAGCCCAGAGTTGACCTTGCTCATTCAGAAACTGCTGCATTGCCCTTCCAGCCAGCTCGCTGTCAAGCACCCAGTGTCTGGGCGGCCTCGGCCAGGATGCCTCCTCTTCCCTTCACTCTAATCATCATGCTAACCCAGGTGCTACCCAGAATTGTGCCCGTTGGTGCCGACTCCCCTCAGATGCCTCACTCCTTTGAAATTAACATGGGCATATTCAGGCCAGGTATCATTCTGCTTGCTTCCTCGTTTATGCTGCACAGGATAGAAGCCTGGCAATCTTTGAAGTTAATTGCCCCTTACTTCCCTTCCTCACACACACACAGAGTCATCATCCCAGATGAACTGGCCTACTTGTTGTTCCCTTATTGATAACATTGCACTTCATTCTACACAGATTATTCCCTATTTCTGGAACGCCTTCTGGCCTCTTGGAACCCTTAACTCCTTTTGGGATCAGCTCAAGGGTTGTCCCCTAAAAGCAGCCTTTCCCGTCTCCCTCGGCTGTTAGCATTCCCTTTCACGTGCAAGAATTGACCAATAAATGCCAGCACCTAGTTTTTACTTTGTGCATTTGATATTTATTCAATCACTTAATCAGCATGTATCTATTAAGCACTTAATGTTTGTAATGGGGGGGAGTGGCCACTGGGGGCTAAGCTCTAAAAGCATATGTAGGGGCTCTTCAAAAGACAAAAAAGCTTCCTTAACGGAAGAGATAACACACACGTATGTAGGTAAATAAAAGCTACATATAGATGATCAGTAGGAAGGTAAGGAACTTTGGAAGGGAAGGCAATAAGCATTGTTTCCCTGATGTCAGCAGACTCTAAGCTCCTGGAGGGCAAGGACTGTTCCATTTTTTATTTGCATCCTCAAAGCCTAGCACAGTGTCTATCACACAAACTCACTAACTGCTAGCAAAATTACATTCCATTTGAGTTGTGGTGGAGCACTGTTCCAGCCAGCTGGGGCCTGCTCTACAGAGCCGTAGATTCCTATTCCCTTGATACCTCCACATTCAAGAAGCCTCTGACTATTTTTCCGAGGGCACTCGGTTGACAAGTTTCCTCCAATTATTTATACAAGTATGTCACGCTTGACAGAATGTTGCTTCCTTTTACCATAGTAAATACAGAATAAATGGTTGCTGAATGATTGAACCAATCAAGCGACCAATCATTTACATTTCTGAATAGGATCTCTTTCCCCTTTGATTTTCATTGTAAAATTAGAGTTCGCTTGGACAAAATATTGGCTTTGATAATTAAGAAAATCCACTTCTGGGAAAATAGAAAAAAATGTCAAATCACATGCAGTAGAAAATAGCTTTAAAACACTAATGCCGACACTCAAAACAAGTCACCAAACATCATTTCAAGGTAGCTAGTACTGCAGCTAGTATTCTTCTCTCCCCCCTCCCCCTGCTGTTTGGACAATAGCTTAAAAGTATTAGGAAAAACCTGTCACTCACATCTACCTAATTTCTTGTATTCTGTCTCTAGAGGGGTCAACAGCTAAAGAACAGGCCTCCGCTTGCTGGTTGCTGAGACTAGAATTTCCCAGAATTCTGGGCAAGCTGATCCGGAGCCTTTGATAACTGACCAGAAACCTAAAAGCCCAAGAAGAGACAGCCAAACAGACAGAAAAGCAAGCACAGTGGCAGCAGACTAGATAGAAGGGGAACATTTCATCTGGCAAGTTATGTGGGGTAGGTAATAAGGAAAGTCCTGGCCTATAGGTGGCCAGAGGCCCAGATTCTGGTCTTGCATCATCTCAGACATCTAGGTGGCACTGTGGTGGATAGATTGCTAGTTGAGAAGACCCGAGTTCAAATATCACCTCATACACTAACTATGTGATCCTAGGCAAGTCACTTTGCCTCTGTGTGCCTCAGTTTCCTCAACTGTAAAATGGAAATCATAATAGCACCTACCTCCCAGGACTGTTGTGAGGATCAGATAAGAAAATAATTGGAAAATAGCACATAGCACAGTGTCTGGCACCTAATAAGCATAGTATAAATGTCAGCTATCATTATCGTTATTTACCAGCTGAGCGCCCATAGGCATGCTCTTTTGCCCCTCAGATCTTCGGGCAACTCCCCAGGCCTTATCGTCTTCTAAGTCATAAGTGGGTTGGTTTGCTAGGCATGAATTATGTCTGATTACTAAATCTCAAGTTGAAACATGTAGCTACCCACAGCCATTAGTTATCTCCATAAATTGTCCATAAAATATGCACAAATATTTCAGCAGTGTCAGAATATTCCTCGGACCCTGGGCATCACATTTGGATACGAGGGGGGCATATCTGGCCCTTGGATGTTTGGAAAGAGAATGGAGCGTATTCGGAATGAACGGGGATGCGTTTGTGTGCCCATCCCCAGTAATATCAGGGTGTATTCCAGTAGGAACTGCTGGAGAGTTTGGTTTACTCTGCCAGCGAACCTTAATTTAGGGAGCACGAGAAGACTAAGGATTAGGCCGTAACATGCAGCCTGGCTGTGTGCGTGTTGAATTCTAATATGTTCTCCATGCAGGGATTCCTATGTTTGGAAAAGGGCCCCTGATAGATGCTATATCTGAAGCGCACAGTTCTAAGTTCCCAGGAGTAATTTCCACATGAGAAAAGAGATCCCTGGGGCGGGGCGGGGCAGGGCAGGGGAAAAGTGTACCTAGAGCTTGAAGAGTGATCATAATCGAAGAGAGCAGAAATGGTTACATAACACAGGACTGACCTTCTTTGCTAGTGTGATTGCTGCTTCAGGAATCTCACTGTACGGGGGCCATGTTGTTCTCTTGCCAAAAGTAGCCAAGGGAGGGAGCTCATTTAGACATCTCTCCTATAACCTGAGCGCGGAGCAGCAACATAAGGCAATAAGAGCCTACGCTCCCATTAGAATAAACAGTACCTCTGTTAGCTATTGATTCTTGAGTTCTCTGCTGGGAATAAAATGAGAATCTTTAAATGCATTAGCCCATCTGGGGCTACTGACATTACCAATAATTGAAAGCAACGTGATGACTTCGGCACCTTTCCTTCCTAATCATCAACACTAAGTAATATTTCTTTGCCCTCCTAGTCCTTCGCAGCTAAGAAAAATTCAGAAAGGCCTCTTTACTGAGAGGCAGAAGATCCCTGCTCAGTAATTTACTGCCTAGGAGCGTGGGCAAGGCACTTAGCCTCTCCTGTCCTCAGTCTCCTCATCTGTAACATAAGACGGTGGGACTAGCTAGCTTTGCAGGTCTAAGTCTAGGATCCTATGCCATTTCCAAGGTTGAACTCTTACAAAGTGAAAAGAAAATCTGAGAGGGAGAGCTTCAGCCTAAAAATGGGCATTTGTATGCACAGCCCACTCATACGCAAACCAGGGGGAAATGGCCTGCCCCATGTCCCACAGGTGGTGTCCCCAACTTGTAGCAGAGTCCCCAGCACACAATAAGTGCCTCATAAATGCAGAAAGATTAACTGATCCAAATCCAGCACTCTTTTCACTACTCACACTTGTACTTAGTGGTCTTTCTGTTTTGATGAGAGGATTAGAAACAAGGGGATTAAAATTTGCTTGTGGGAGCTGGACAAATGGCAGGAGAGCTTTAGGTCCCAAGTTGTGGGGTTAAGATGAGAGCCCACTGTTTCCAGGGCGATGCTGAAGGAGTGTGGGAAACCATTGATTCGGAGGTTAAGGTAAGACTATGGGAGGGGAAAGAGCATAAGTTCTTCATGTCTCAGGAAGTAAGCCCATTTTCCCATTCATTGTTCAGTTTCTATTAAAGTGTTTTGTAACTGTGCTGTTTTCAAAAAAGCATAATTATAATGTTCCGTAAGTCCCAGCTGTACAGTAACGCAGTTAGAAATTCACTGGCTGCTTGTGGCTGGAGAGACTTGAGCCCTGAGGAAAAGAGAGTCTATTCAATAATATTAAAAATTAAGGGACAAAATGATTCTTCCCCACCATGGTATTTGTCCTGTTCTCATGAGAAAATCCCAGGAAAGAGTCTTCCTTTTCCACAGCCTCAGTGGTTTAGGCTGAGGCGTCACTGTTCATTTTCCAAGAAAGAGCCCTCTGTCTCTTGATACATAAATGAACAAGGTATAGCTATAAAAGATAGAGAGGAATTGCGATGTGTGGCTTGTAGAACTTCAGGACTGCTGCTCGGACCTCATAATGACTCCTTTCTTCCATCAGCCTCACTCTCCCAGAGCCAGAATGAGTCAAACAAACATGGGGTACCTGAGCTCCTACTGTGCCACCTTTCAATGTACTAAGAGCTAGAGATAAAGAAAAGACAGCGCTGTCCTCAATGAGCTTCTAGTCTAGGGGGAAAGTGACAGAAATACAGAGGAGTGAATTCAGAATAAATACGATATAAGCAATTGGGGATGGGGAACAGTAACAACCTAAGGAAGAAGGAGCACTGGAGGTGAGCTTCAAAGGGAGCTCCGGGTCATAAGATGTGGCAGTGAGCACAGCCACAGATGGCGATGGAATGCCAAGCTCTAAAGAAACAAGACCAATTACACTAGCCTACCTAATCACTTGGAAAAGAGAACTTGGTTGGGGTCTGGAGGCCAAATAGTTGTTGTTGCCTGGACTTTGAAGGCTGGGAGCCCAAGAGCACACATTTGCCTGCAGAGCCTCGTGGAATACTTCAGCAAACAGGGATTTTCTCATGGCTGGAAATCTGCCAACTCTACCATCTTGACATTAGACTTCAGATAATAATAAAAACAACAACAATCCCGGGCATTTTTATAATACTTTAACGTTTGTGAAATGCTCTGTATATATTATATGTTATCTGAGCCTTCCTTACATCAACTCTATATAAGGGAGATAGCAAAGATGGTATTATCCCTGTCTTATAAATGAGGAAACAAAGGTTTAGAGAGGAATGTCCTGCTGAGTGGTCTCTTCCCTGTGTCCCTCAAAGGAATCCTAGGGTAAAGGGAGGGAATTCAGTCTACTAAGAAGGGCATGGAACTTGAGTTACAGGCCTCCTACTTTCACTAATTTAGGGATTTCTCCTTTGAAGCAAGTTTTCCATGTGGTGTATTAGAGTCTAACGATCTCTGGCACTAACATTCCAGGGAGAATAGAGAAGAGTTCAGATCATGTTGGTAAGTACACTTAAGGAGACCCTCCCTAAGGACCCAATCACAAGAGGAAACATAAACAAAGGCATACAGGAAAAGTTATGGAGGGAAGCAAACTTTTAGCAAAGCAGAAGACAAGTATCCTGTCCTTGGCAGGATAACTGGCAGTAGCTGTTGTCTTTCTTTCCTTACATATCAACTGCCCTGCCTTCCTAACTGTGCTAACACTATTTGCTGCAGAATTCTTCCAGAAGGGCAATACCAAAGAGCAGAGAGGAGAAAAGTTAAGGGCAAGTACATTGTGTTTATACAATACATTATCAGCTAGAGGACAAACAGTGATAGGGATTGGTTCTGGTAAGCTCCTATCTTGTGTCCCATTCACAACCTAAGATAAACAGTAAAATGTGAGCTGGCTAATCCGGCAAGTGTGAAAGGAATTTTAAAACCATCAAATTTTGCCAAGAGGGCAACAACAGACAAGAGAGAGGAGGAAGAAGAAGGGAAAGAAGAAAACAAGAGGAATTAGGAAAAGGAAGGAGACTCAAATGAATAAAGGTGATTAGGTGAACTAAAATTGACAAATGGAAGAGAGGAATGATAAAATAATCTTACTCAATTTTCTAATTTCTAAATAATATGAATTATCCAGAACTCTTTTTTAAAAAAACTGTAATGGAGCATTTTACTAAATAGCAAGTTAAAGATCAGAAAGCGCTTTTGAAAACCATCTGCTAGCTCTGTTTCCAAATCTAGCTCCTGACCTTGTGCTCACCAAGAAGACTCCATGCCAACTAAGCCCAGGTCTCAAGACCCTTCCCCTCTTAGAGGCTACGTTAAGCCCTCAAGATCCCAATGTGTCATCATATCAAATGGGTATTCTCAGTCTTGCATTACAATTTCTCTAGTGAAATCTTCAGCGGTCCTAGACGGCTCCTAGGGTAAAACCCAAACCTCATTCTGGTATTTGAGGCCCTCTACAACCTGGCTTCCTTTCAGA
Organism: Gracilinanus agilis; assembly: GCF_016433145.1. Classification (NCBI taxonomy): domain Eukaryota; kingdom Metazoa; phylum Chordata; class Mammalia; order Didelphimorphia; family Didelphidae; genus Gracilinanus; species Gracilinanus agilis. The sequence continues at coordinate 55,286,226 of NC_058136.1, read as the reverse complement.
TTACTCACACAGTCTCTATTCTAATCAAACTGGTCTGCTAGCTATGCCCTGTCCATGACATTGCAATCTTCCACCTCTGCACCTTTGAATAAGTGGTTCCCCATGTCTGCAATGGGGAATGCAATCCTTCCTTATATGTACTTCCTGACCAAAGCATTCCTGACTCCCCTTTGTTTCTCATTATTAGCACTCTCTCCCCCTTGAAATCACCTAGTTTTGTTGTGTATATTTGTATGCAATTGCTTATAATCTTGTTTTTTAATGAGAGGCAATGAATAGCAGAGAGATCGGGAATGATTAGAGAGTTGGGCACAGAATCAGGAAAACCTGGGTATGAGTTCCACCTCTGACATCCAGGCAACTTTCTAACACTAAAATTGCAGAGAAGGTGCCAACCTTCATTAGTAGGAGTTTCCTCTTCTGGGAGACCTGTGCTATTCTGCAGTCCCTTATATTTAATCATATAGTAGGCACTCTCCCAAACACTTGCTGAATTTAACTGAACCTTAGTTTAGCTGGGGCATTTGCCCCTGAGAAAAGTATTCTCAGACTTGGCTTGGTGATAACAAATATAGCTGAAAGTCCAGCCTGGTTCTTATCTTCACCTTGAAGCTTCTAAGCCTGTTGTATTGTCTATGTTAAAAATACAGCTCTGTGTAGTTGTGGTAAACTGGCCCTGTGCTTTGGGGTGAAAGGAAGATTGAATTTCTTATATAATAAACTTGTGACTCAATGGCACTTCGGAGAAGTAGCTATGAGTTAACAGTCAAGATCACCTCCCGTGTCCCGTTATTTCCTTAACCAGTGGAGGCACAGGTGTCCAAAGGACCTTTGTTCCTTGAAACCTAAGGAGCAAGTTGCCCTGGGGGCTGTGCTTACCACATATGTCACCTGCCCTAGGAGCCTTGAGTGCACTTTAGCACTGTGTCCATTCTATGAGTGCTCCCTAGCTCAGTAGGCAAGTTGCTGCCCCATCCATAATGGGTAACCAGAGCTTTTCCAGCAATCTAAGAATAAGGACAAGAAGGGTGGGAGAATGAGGGTTGTTTATCCAGAGAGAAAGCAAGGGCAAGTCATAAAATCATCCGGCATCCTCGTCCTTTTTGATAGATTCTCCCCCACTGGGAAAAAATGATGATCATAATGGCATCTTGTTTTCATTGGGCAAGTGCCCTTTTTGGTTCCTTGGCACTCAGTTGTCACATCACACTGCTTTCCACTCAGAGAACCTTGAAGGGCTGGCAGCGAATCCAGAGCACATTTGGATTCTGAAGCTGGGAGATTTACAGATCAAGGAATGGAGGTGCCTCATGGGCTCCAGATGGGGAGGGGGCACTCTATTCATCATTTCGCAGGCTCCACCTGGGACCGGGGACAACCGGAGGCTCAGTACAGAAAGGGCTGTTCTGATTCCCTTTCTCATCGCCATTTCTGGGGAAGAATGGAAAGAAGCCAACAAAATCTCTTTGGATGAGAATTAACCCTGCTGAATGACTGCCAGCAGCTCAGGATTGCTCAATAAGTGGGACAGTTATAACTTCTTGAGACACAAAACAGTTTCTGAGGCACTGGAGCCAAAGCAAGCCCTTCAAAATTCAACACAGAAGGAAGGTATCTTTAGGTTGTATCGCACCACTGGACTGGTTTGTTCAAATGCTCTTTTCTATCTCTACAGTCTATACAGCGTGAAAGTGAGAGATTAGGCGCTCCCAACAATCACCTCTCCAAAGGTGAGAGTTAGTGCCCACGTAGTTCTCAGGAAGTCTGATATAGAACCTCAGCTCTGCCACTCATTTACTTAAAGGCTCATCTACCTGGACCATTAGGAAGGACTTGAATCCTGATCCAGAGATGCAATGGACTGGTACTCCAAGTCCCTTCCTCTTTCTACTCTTTCCCACCAAATAGTGTCCTTGGTCAAGAGTTAACCAAATTTCACCTAACATTTTGTGAAACATCCTCACAGACCTCTTGAGAGACATGTTTTGATCAAAAGAAGGAAATGAGGAATACTGGTGGGCTAAGTTCACACAGCAAGGTAAAATGATAAAGGTAAGACTAGAATCAGAGTCTTCTTGCTTCTAGACTGTGTACATAACCAACCACACTGCCCCCTGTGATCATGAGATTAAATCTACCCTGCCCATCTTTAGATTTAATCACCAAAGGTGAAAACCTCTCCATTTAACCTACAAGTTGGGTTTCCCCCCTTACACCACGCCTTGTAACAGAAACAAGGGGAAGATCACTACCTGATCTATATTCATGAACACAATGACTGCTCCGTTAAAAGGAAGGGAGCAGACTTAAGGCCAAGATGGCTACCTGAATGACAAGTAGACCATACTGCTCCTATATCTGGCCAAACACTGGACATTGTACTAGAGGAAATATCAATTTAAAATCCAGTGAAAAGCTACGATGAGTGACTTCTTCCACCCCAGAACTTCACACATATACAAAAAAGTCAGCCAATAGCCCATAGGCAATAAAAATGGAATAAAAGTTATAGAGGAAAGAATTGGAAGGAGAGTAAATAGCCTAGAAGAGAAAGTAATAAACCTTACCAACTAAGTAATTCCTTGAAAAGAGAAATTAATGGGAGCACCTGGGTAGCTTCAGTGGATTGAGAACCAAGTCTAGAGACGAGAGGTCTTAGGTTCAAATCTAGCCTCAGACACTTCCTAGCTCTGTGACCCTGGGCAAGTCACTTGATTGCCTAGCCCTTACCATTCTTCTGCCTTGGAACTAATATGCAGTAATGACTCCAAGACAGAAGGTAAGGGTTTTAATAAATAAAATAAAATAAAAAAACAGAAATTAATGACTATATGGGACAGCAAGAAATAGCAGAAGTCAAAAGATTGAAAAAGAGAAGAAAATAGGGGCAGCAGGGTGGCTAATTGGATAGAGAACCAGGCCTAGAGACAAAAGGTCCTGGGTTTAAATCTGACCGCAGATACTTCCTAGCTGTGTGACCTGGGACAAGTCACTTAACCTCATTGCCTAGTCATTACTGCTCTTCTACCTTGGAACTGACTCAATATTGACTCTAAGATAGAAGGTAAGGATAAGCTATCTGCAAATATAAACAACTGACCTAGAAAATAAGGAAAAAATTAAGAATTACTGGAATCCTTGAAAACTATGATTTAAATTTATTTTAATAAATCATAAATGAAAAGTATCCAAATCTGTTAAACAGAAGGTAATAGAAACATAGAAAGAATCCAACAATGAACTCCTGAAAAAAAAACCCAAAAGGATAAGTCCCAAGAAAGCCAAAAATCCAGAGCTACCATGGCAGGAAAAAAAATACCATAAGCATCCAGAAAACAGTTCAAGTACCGGGGAATGAGACAGTCACGATGAAATAGGAACCAGCAAGTTCTACTAAAAGTGAGAAGAAACCTTAGAATACAACATGAGAAAGCAAAAAGAAATAGGCTAACAACAAGAAGAATTTACCTGCAAATGTGAATATAATCCCACATGAGGGGAAAAAACCTAAACCTTGAATGGAATAGAGGATGTTCAGGCATTTCTGATGAAAAGGCCAGAAATGAACAAGAACTTTTAAATACATATGGAAGAGCCCAGAGAAACCTAGACATGTAAATCTATTTGAGCCACGGAAGGAGCTTTATGATGATTTACTGCTAACATTCTAATATGGAAGAAGAAACAAAGGATATCGAGAGGGTTAAAAAAGAAAACCAGTACCTGGGGGTGGGGGGTGGGGGGTTCTGAGGGTTTTAAGGAGGGGAAAGAGAAAGCTTGATATGCAAATGTAGAAAGGAGGAACAAGAGGATGGAACTTGCTATTCCTCACATTTGGAGTATATGAGAAGAAGAATATCTGAAGATGAAGGAAAGGATGGAGGAGGTGGACTTCAGAAGAATCTTACTGTTATCCAAAACCATACAGATTTGGTGTAGAAACACATCCAACTCAGGGGCGGCTCAATGGATGGAGAGCCAGGCCTGGAGCTGGGAGGTCCTGAGTTCTAATGTGACCTCAGACACTACCTAGCTGTGTGGCCTTGGGCAAGGCACTCCATCCCCATTGCCTAGCCCTTACCACTCTTCTTCCTTGGAACTAATATAAAGTATTGATTCTATGATGGAAGGTAAGGGTTTGAAATTAAAAAAATGCATCAAACTCAATAAGAAAATAATATGGGATGGGAAGAAGTGGATAGAGCAAGGGAGGATAAGACTTGGGATGAAATAGCGACAAGAAAAGCAAAATTCCTGATCCTAAATAGGAGATTAAAGGGGGTTGGGGGAGAAAAATTAGAACTAAAACTCAAGGGGATGCGTCATAGAGCCTCTTAAACAACGGGGAAATGGCCGACAATCACCTGAGATGTCTAATGACCCAGGAAAGATCATTTAACTTCTCAAGGTCTTAATTACCTCTTCTGTAAAATGGAGCTAATAACACTTGCTCTACCTATCTTATATGACTTTTGAGGAAAGAGCTTTGAAAATCCTGCTACATAAATATGAGCTTTATTTTTTGTTCTAGACCTATGACTGATGTCATTGGTATATAGAATTCCAGTGTTATTATTACAAGATATTATTGTTATAACTAGTATTAATACTCCAACAATTAGCCATGGGGAAAGAAGCATAAAAAGAAACACAGTTCATGTGTTCTGCTAATTGTTCTTCCTCGTTGTAGAAATGGGCCAGATTTTAATCTTTAGCTGACATACCCATTACCAATATTTCTATCTCGGTTAGGAAGGGCAATCTTCTTGGGCAACCTAACAATGGTTCTTTGTACTTTGCCTGAATTTCCCCCTAGATGTGAGGCTCTAAAGTGAAGGTGGCAAAAATAGCAGTGGTTTGAAAAAAAGCAAAATCAATTTAATCACTGACGTGATGATACATAGAAGGTTTATTACCAGTGGAAAATAGCTTGATGTGCATGGTATCTGTAGAGCAGTGTCAGGCCAATTACAGATCGAAGGGACAAATGTGCTTCCATTTTTCCTTCAGGGATTATCACGATCATTTAACATCACCAATGATGGGACAGTCAGATCGTAAAATAGCACGAGCAGCAATTTTCTGGCTAACTTACAGTGATACAGGTCATGGGGAAAAACACTTAAAAACTAACTTTTCCTTTCTAAAATGAGTTTGTTTCTACCGTGGGGTCCAAATTTAAATGTAAACTATCATTCAGTTTGCTTTCCTGCCCAGTGATAGTCACTGGGCAGGGATTCTCCAACCAAGGGAATCAAATATGGTATTACCACATAAATTATTCAGGGGATCTGAGTCATAGTTCTTGATCACACATTATAGAATAGGGTCCTTTATGGGAAATGCCTAAAAGGTTATCTAATTCAACTCTGCCATTTTGTAGATAAGGAAAAAGAGGTCCAGATAAGTGACTTTCCTATGGTAACAACATAACAGGCCATTGTTTTTTAAAATTCCATTTACTAAGGTCTAACGTTGGCAAAATTCAAATACAAATGGCCTAGCTCAGGCAGCTTCCCCTCTGAATTGTCACGTGGGTAAGTTAGGCTGACTTCCTCAGGCCTTTCCAGATTCTCTATTTCCTTACCTTCTATCTTCCTAATTGTAAATAAACTCCCATAAACCGATGCTGACTTGGGTCTATTTTAATTATGGAATCAATCTGAACTATTGATTCTTGGCAGCCACGCCTTAAAATATATGTCTATATACTATCTGAATTTTCCCAATTACAGTTGGTTCTTAAGTGAATGGGACAAATGTGAGTGTGTAGGCCCGAAGCAGCAAACATCTGACTGTGGTGGGGTGGAATGGTGGGGGGTGGGGCCAACAGGGAAAAGGTCAGAGGTTTTTAGAGAAGCTCCCTGAACAGCCATTTACAGAATTCATGAATGAATCTATCAGCATCCACTAAGCAACTCTGGCCAACCTGTATAAAGCAAGCCGGTCCAAGTTTCCGAGTCCTCGTTATAGTACAGATCCGACCGTGTGGTCAAAAGGAAAAGCAATAAAATCAGATGAGGCCTCTGGGTGGCACGGTACAGTTCTGCCGAGTCTGGTTAGCCGGAGAGCATCCCCTGAGGCCACAACGGGTTCTGAGGCCCCATGTTGTGTGCACCTCTCGGGGCATCTATGGCTACAGCATATCCAAGAAGCTGGAGCATGAAGGACTTTCTGGGACAAAGCAGTAAGAGAGGTCTCCTTGACGACAATGGCTGAGCCTTCTTGGAATGTCTTTGCCAACCTTCATGGAAACTGAGCAGTCAGAGCTCAGAGAATACTGATCTCAACCTACATGCCGGGCAGAAGAGGGGAGGCTCTGCCCAAGTCAGGGATCTGGTCACAGACACAGAAGCTCACCTCTGTGAATGCTTATCTTCTGGATAGGTACACTGTCACTTGTCCTGTCCACCTAACGGAGCTGCTGTGAGGGTCCACTAAGCTAACGCAGGGATTCGAGGAGGAAAAGCAAAATGAGGAGAACCAAGAGAGCATCATATACTGTGACAGAAGTGACGTCTGAAGAATAACTTGTGAAAGCCCATCTTCAGAGAAAGGACTGATGAATAGACTTACAGAAGACATATATATGCATATATACATATATGTATATAAATATA
>NC_058136.1:55247009-55279106 GCF_016433145.1 Gracilinanus agilis | reverse complement strand
GGGAGGGAGGGAGGAAGGGAGGGAGGGAGACACCTGGGAATTTTGATGTAGCCAACAAACAAAGAAAACAATAATAAAGAAAATAACAATAAAAACATGGTTCTGAGAAGAGGACCATCTGGTCTTCACCAGACTGCCAAAGGGGTGTATGACATAAAGCAAAGAACCCCCTGAGCTAACATCGTGGGAAAGTGTGACATAAAGTCCAAGGTAGCCCACAAAGGTAAAAGGGTGCTGACACCCCCCGTTTAGACCAAGGCCTGCTTCTAGTTAGTTTCATCGGCTTGACAGAGACACCTTCCCTTCTCCCTCTTCTGAGATGGGATTTTCCACAACTAACTTTGCCCCCAAAGAAGTTGATCAAAGCCAGGCCCAGAATCACTGCGATTAGAAAATGAGCATTTTCAGCCTCTTCTTCATTGGCTTCTTCAGACCCTGCCCTGGGATTCTCACCCTAGGTCCTCACCTTTCTCGTTCCAAAGCAGCTTTGCTTGGAAGCACCCCAGCCCTCCCCACTTCGCAGGAGAGGAGGATTCGGAAATCCCACATCGTGCACGGTAAATGTCTCGAATGCCATTCCAGGGAAGCACCTGAGGCTGGCTAGTGGGGACAGCAGTGGCCCTCATAAATATGTAGCCCAGAGACATAGTTGGAAAGCAGTTTCTATTTGTCTCTGTCCATACATGAATTATTCATGAGCCAGAGAAGGAAATCGCCGATCCATCATTCTCATCTCTGGAGATCGCGTGCACGCACACACAGGCACCTTCTCAGGTTTTATGAAAAGCCTTTGTTTCCTAGGCCTCTGGATCTCTTTTTATTTGGGGATTCAGAGACTGTGTACTTCCACCAAGCAGAAAATTAGAATGACATTTTAAAGACATACACACTTGTTCCAATTTTCCTGTCGAAATTATCCAAAGCCCGCGCAGCCTTGAGACGGTTCAATTAAAGATCCTTATTTCTGTGACTGAGTGGGCTACGGAGCAGATCCACGCCGACGCCAGCGTTCCTCCGGATGTGGCCGAAGGACAGGAACCCAGGAGATCGATAAGAGGGGCGCCTGCGATTGGCCACTCACAGAAATGAGCCTCAGCTTGTGAGGTGCCGTCAGCACCACGGAAGGGAAAACGTTGCTACTGCAAGCGAAGGGCAGGGGGAAATGGGACAGTAGGTGATTTATTATTGAAAATGCTCAAAGCCACGGCCAGGCCAAAGGGCTCCAGGGATGCTGTTCACAAGCAGGAATATGGCCTTTCCAGGCTGCATTTTCCAGGAGCACACTGTAGGGGGCGGAGGCAAAAATCCGACCCTTTTCCATGACACACTGCTGGCTGCTCTGGATTTCTTCATTTGCTTTTATGCGCGGAGAAGATACACCGCTTGCCATTTATAATGGAGCTCCGACAGCAATGCTTTATAAGATGTTCGAGCACCAGCCAAATGAACATGGAGTGAGAGCCAACCCCAATTAAAAGGCTCCTTCTCCCTCTGATCACTCCCCACAGAAGGGGCTGAGATCTTAATTAGCTTTTCTGTCTTATCTCCAGCAAGACAGGCCCACACCGTTTTCCATGTCAGCTCCACAAAGATGCCTGGGAAACAGGCGATTGCCCACCCGGAGGACATCTTTCCAGAGCCTCATTACTGGTGACGAGGGTGTGATTTTGACTATTAATTATGAAAAACGATGGGCTGGGCTTTGGGGAGCACGGGCTCCATTAAGTCAGGGAAGAAAATTCCGTGAACATTTCCACAGGCATTAGGGCTAGAAGGAGGGTGAATGCGGCCCACAAAATGAATTCCTGAACCATTCTCATGGAAATGACTTCTCTTAGGCACCCGGCTATGCTCCTCTAGTTAGAGAATTGGATTTTCCTCCATTGCATTCCTGGAAACACAATCTGAAATTAATTGAAATTTGAAAACAACTTGATGTTTATAAATGGTTTGTTTCTGAAGGCTCTAAACAATGGGGGCTGCAGAAGAGCTCACCCATCATTAGCCAACTCGAACCTTTACGCATGATGGGGAATCCAATATTTGCCAAATTCGGCTAAGTAAGCAGGCCATAGGCAACCGCTAGGAAAACTCCAGTGGCGTGTCCATGTTGGAAATGAATACTTCAAGATGAAAGAACATAATCCAAGAACAGAGCTATTTCATGGCTTCCAAACTGAAAGAACGGCTGGGGTAGGGGAGAGCAATCTGCACTGAAAAGTCCCATGGCAATGCCAGTTAGTATTATTATGATTATTATTTCAGTGATCTCTCCAATCCCTCCCCCCCACACCCCAGAAAAGAACCTGTCAACTTCTGGTACCCACAATACAAAAAAATTTACTTTTTTTCTCAATTACATGTAAAAATAATTCTTAGCATTTGGGGGAAATGTTTGAGCTCTAAATTCTCTCCCTCCTCTACCCCCTCATTGAGAAGGCAAGCAGTCTGCTATAGATGATACATGTGCGCCATGTTGCAAAAGAACACAGACAAAAAACCCCAAGGAAGAGAAAGAAAGTAAAAATTAGTCTGCTTCAATCTGCATTCAGACTCTTTCAGTTCTTTCTCTGGGGGTGGAGAGCATTTTTCATCGCGAGTCCTTTGGAATTGTCTTGGATCGTTGTGTTGCTAAAAATAGCTAAGCCTTCACAGTTGATCATTGCACAATAAGTTTATTTTTTAAAATAAATTTAGATTATTTTAAAAGGGGCTGCTGTAAGGAAGAGGGTGGCGTCCGGGGCACGAGAGCCTGGGATTCAGCTCTAAGACAAGGGTTGGGACTAAATGGCTCCCAAGGCCCCTCAGAGCTGGGGTTCTATTTCCTAGTTGGCATCTGCTATTCTTTTGCACATCACAAGCAAATCTGTAAGAATATGGAAGTCACTGGCCGAAAGCAAAATGTTTGGTAGTCAAAGCTTTTCCCAATCACAGTTTGTAGCCATTTCCTATCACTCTCCTGTACATGCTATACCTTCAGGCAAACTTCATTTCCCACCTCTGCATCTTTGTACAGGCTGCCTCCCAAATCTGGAATGCTGTCCCAATGAGAATCTTTCTTTTCCTTCAAGGTTTGGTTCAGGTGCTGCGTCCCTGGCGAAACTGTTCCCGAATCCCCTGGTTTGTGCTCCTCCCCTTTGCCTCCTACTGATCTGCCGGTTGTCTGCCCCCAAGAGAGTGGAAGTTCTTGGAATGGGTTTCTTCTTCATATCCCCTGGTGCATCATCAGGGCTTAATGAATGCTAGTTGCATGAACTGAAATAAGGAAGTCGAGATGTGCCTTCCCTGTTGAATGGCCATTGGGCAGCTTGCGAGCCTTTGCCCAGGCTAAGTCAGCCAGGCACTGAGGCACTTGGATCACTAACGGCCTTATGCTCTATGAGGGTTCCTGCAATCACTGTGTAGATGAGAGACTGGAGAGAAGAAAAATTGGGAGTGGGGAGATCAACGAAGAGTTCACAAGGGAGGTGCCAAGGTCCAAACTTCAGGCGGCCATATAAGTGGCAAGAAGACAAAAAGGAGAGGCTTTGCAGAGAAAGAACTTCCCGAATTGATTAGAAACTAATAGTATGGGGCAGGGGGTGGGGACAGTGAGGAAGATTAATAGTAGTGGGCATTAGCATTTACATAGAACCTACTATGTGCCAGGCACCGTGGCAAGTGCTTTACAAATATATACTCATTTGATCCTCACAACAGCCTTGAGAGGAAGGGGCTGCTAGTGTTATCCCCATTTTACAGATGAGGAAACTGAGGCAAGCAGAAGCAAAGTGACTTGCCTAGGATCATACAGCTAGTGAGTGTTTGTGACTGAATCTGAGGCCAAGTCTTCCTGACTACAGGTCCGGTGTTCTATTTACTGTGCCACTGAGCTGCCCAGAGGAAGAAGTGAGGGTGACTCCTAAGCTCGGGCCCTCAATGACTAGAAGCAAAGACCTAGAGACAGAGGGGACCTAAATTTGACAGTTGAGGATACTGAGGTCCCAAGCAAGGATTTTTAATAGGGGTTCAAAAAATCAAATCATTTTGCAAGTATTTGATAGGGGAGGTCGGACTAGACAATGCCTTATGTAAAGAAGGTCGGGTCTCAGCACACTGTCCGGGACCAGGGAGATGTGTTAGTACCACCGTACTCTGCTCTAGAAGACTGTGAAAAACCACACTGATAAAGTAGGGAGCAACTGAGGACAGGCTAACCAATAGGATAAAGACCCTTAAATCATGCCATGTCATGACCATCACATGAAACAGAGAACGGAAAAGAGAAAAGAATGGAAGCATGCTAGCTGCCTTTAGGCACTGGACATACTCTCCTGTACGAGATCAATCAGGTTTCTTCTACTTGGTCCCAGAAGGCAGAAACTAGAACGGCAAGGGAGGAAGTTACCGAGAGGCAGATTGAAGCTGGTTGCCAGGAAAAACTTCCCAACATTTTTTTAAACCCTTGTATTTCGGTGTATTGTCTCATAGGTGGAAGAGTGGTCAGGGTGGGCAGTGGGGGTCAAGTGACTTGCCCAGGGTCGCACAGCTGGGAAGTGTCTGAGGCCGGATTTGAACCCAGGACCTCCTGTCTCTAGGCCTGACTCTCGATCCACTGAGCTACCCAGCTGCCCCCTTCCCAACATTTTGAGCTGCCTCAGAGAGGTGTGGATTCTTTGGGTAAAGGCTGTGTGACCACTGCTGGATGTGTCATAGACTACATTCTGCTTCGGGGATGGGCCGCACTAGGTAGCCTCAGAAGTCTCGTCCAACTCTGAGATTCTATGATTGTAGAGAAAAGAAAGAGGGAGGGAAGGAAGGAAGGAAGGAAGGAAGGAAAGAAGAAAATGAAGGACTTTTTTACCCAAAATTATAGGTCTGATTCACCTAATTTAATCAAAATTTGGTTGACATTATTCCAAACCCTTCTCTAAGTATTCTAAATGGCAGATAACACAAAACATTTGAGAAAGGAAATTTTCTCAAAATGTCACATTAATTTCAATAGGAACAGTCCTCATCTCTAATGAGATAACCAGGTTAACATGGAACACAATAAGGAGCCAAGCACAATTCTTGCAGCAGAAAATCCAATTCTAATCTGAAAATGTGTCTAATATCACCTTTTCCCTCAGACTCAAAGGTAAATAAGAGTCATTTTTTATTATCCAATATATTCTCCCAACTCCCTTTTCTGCTTAGAAATCAGTGTCCTAAGGGGCAGCTAGGTAGCACAGGGGATAGAGTCAGGCCTGGAATCCAGAGGCCCTGAGCTCAAATCTGACCACTTTCTAGCTGTGTGACCCTAAGAAAGTCACTTAACCCCAATTCCCTATCCCTTACCACTCTTCTGTTTTAGAACTGAAACTAAGACAGAACATAAGAATTTTTTTTAAAAAAGCAAAAAGAAATCAGTGTCCCAGGAATACACGGGGAGCAGGTCTTCCTCCTGGCCCAAGTAAAGCAAAATAATGTCTCCACTGAGCTCAATAGAAAGTAAATTTTGTGAGGGCAAGGGCTGTTTTGGTTTTTGTACTTATATCCCTAATGTTAAATTAAAATGGACTCTTGTACTATTCAACATACCAGATAGCACAGTTTTCCTGCTCTCCTACTTTCTAATTTGCTGCTGTTAATATGCTATCGGTTTAGAAATCAAATGGTCTAAGGCAGTGATGGGCAAACTTTTTAAAGAGGGAGCCAAAGGAAAGGAAATGCTCCTCTGTCAGTCTGTTTCTAAGGTAACTCTTTCCAAGTTTCATTGTATTGTATCCTACTCATTGTATTCGTCAGATCAGGAAGAATGTCCCATGGCCAGATAGAACATTTCAGGGGGCCACCTCTGGCCTGTGGACCGAAGTTTGCCCATCACTGATCTAAGGGAAGTCTATCCATTATGCCACCTACCTATCTCAAGATCCCTGGGATGAAGGTAAATATACAAATAACAATCATAATTGGGAATGGGAAAGGGACCAACTTACTCATAAAACAGAAGAGGACAGAAAGGAATAGAGAACAGAATCCAATGATATGGTATTTACAAGAAACATCGGAAGTAAAAAGCTGCCTACTGAGTTAAAATAAGGGGTTGTAACCAAACCTATTATGCTTAGGCTGAAAAAGGTGATAGGACAGCAATCATGACACCAAAGAAAGAGCAAAAAATGAGTTAATTAAAAGAGATAAGTACACAGAGATGGATACACTGTAGTATAATCAACCATAATGGACTTCTCTACTAGCAGCAATGCAAGGATCCAGGACAATCCTGAGGGATTTATGAGAAAGAATGCTGTCCACATCCGGACAAAGAACTGTAGAAACAGAAACCCAAAAGAAAAACATATGATCGATCACATGGATCGATTGGGATATGACTGGGGATGTAGACTCTAAACGATCGTTCTATTGCAAATATTAATAATGTGGAAATAAGTCTCAATCAATGATACATGTAAAATCCAGTGGAATTGCTCATTGACTACGGGAGGTAGGGTGGGAAAAGGAGAGGGAAAGAATATAAATCATGGAACCATGGGGACAAAATTTTAATTTAATTAAATAAATAAAATTTTTGAAAAGAAATTTTGCCAAATAGGAAAAAAAGAGATAAACAGGGGAACTAAATTTTGCTAAAAGGTACCAGAGATAACGAATTAATAACAGTATTCAAAATATGTGAACCAGGTGGGTCAAAGGACAAATCAAAGAAACAATTACTGATTTCATTGAAGAGAATAACAACAAGGAAACAACACATGAAAATCTGGGGGATACAGGCCAAAGCAGTACTCAGGAGAAAATGTATATTCCTGAGTGCCTATATCAATAAAATAGAGAGGGAAGAGATCAATGAATTGGGCATGCAACTTAAAAAAACTAGGAAAATAACAAATTAAAAATCCCCAGATAAAAACTAAATGGGAAATCCTAAAAATCAAAGGAGAGATTAATAAAATTGAAAGTAAAAACTATTGAACTAATAATAAGAGTAGGATCTGGTTCTTTAAAAAAACAAATAAAGTATTGGCTAATCTAATTTTTTAAAAAGGAAAGGAGATAATCAAATTAACAGTATCAAAAATGAAAAGGGCAATCTCACCTCTAATGAAGAGGAAATTAAGGCAATTAAGAGCTATCTTGTAGAATTATATGACAATCTAAGTGAAATGGACAAATATTTAAAAAATATAAATTGCCTAGATTAACAAAAGAGGAAATGGAGTACTTAAATAATCCCATCTCAGAAAAAGAAATGCAGCAAGCCATCAAGGAACTCCCGAAGGAAAAATCCCCAGGGCCAGATAGATTCACAAATGAATTCTATCAAACATTTAAAGAACAATTAATCCCAATAATACACAAACTATTTGACAAAATAAGCAAAGAAGGAGTCTTATCAAATTCTTTTTATGACACAAATATGGTAGTGACTCCCAAGCCAGGAAGAACAAAAACAAAGAAAGAAAACTACAGACCAATCTCCTTAATGAACAAAAATGCAAAAACCTTAAATAAAATACTAGCAAAGAGAGTACAGCAAGTTACCACAAAAATAATTCATATGACCAGGTAGGAGTTATACCAGGTGGGATTTATACCAGGAATGCAAGTCTGGTTTATATTAGGAAAAACATCCACATAATTGACCATATCAACAACCAAACTAACAAAAATCACATGATTATCTCAATAGATGCAGAAAAAGCCTTTAACAAAATACAACATCCATTCCTATTGAAAACACTAGAATAGAAGGTCCTTTCCTCAAAATAATAAGCAGTATTTATTTAAATCCATCAGCAAGTATCATCTGCAATGGGGATAAATTAGAAGCCTTCCCAGTAAAATGAGGAGTGAAGTAAGGATGCCCATTAGCATCACTATTACTTAATATTTTACATTTAGAAATGCTAGCTTTAGCAATTAGAGAAGAAAAAGAAATTGAAGGGATTAAAGTAGGCAATGAGGAAACTAAACCATCACTCTTTGCAGATGACATGATGGTATACTTAGAGAACCCAAGAAAATCAACTAAAAAGCTAGTGGAAATAATTAATAACTTAAGCAAAGTTGTAGACTACAAAATAAACCCACATAAATCATCAGAATTTCCATATTTTTTCAACAAAACTCAGCAGCAAGAGTTAGAAAGAGAAATTCCATTTAAAATCACTCTAGACAACATAAAATATTTGGGAATCTTATTGCGAAGACAAACTCGGGAATTATATGAACACAACTACAAAACACTTTTCACACAAATAAAATCAGATCTAAACAATTGGAAAAAAAACATTAATTCCTCATGGGTAGGATGAGTTAATATAATAAAAATGACAATCCTACCTAAACTATTTAACTGATTCAGTGCCGTACCTATAAAACTACCAAAAAACTTTTTTATAGAATTAGAAAAAAATATAACAAAGTTTATCTGGAAGATCAAGAATATCAAGGGAACCAATGAGAAAAATTGGGAAGGAAGGTGGCCTAGCAGTACCAGATCTTAAACTGTACTATAAATCAGTGATCATCAAAACAATCTGGTACTGGCTAAGAGATAGAAGGGTGGATCAATGAGGTAAATGACCCCAGCAAGCTAGTGTTCAATAAACCCAAAGATGCCAGCTTTGGGGACAAAAACCCACTATTTGACAAAAACTGCTGGGAAAATTAGAAAACAATATGGGGAAAATTAGGTTTAGATCAATACCTCACACCCTATACCAAGATAAATTCAAAATGGGTAAAGAACTTAAATAAAGAGGGAAATTATAAGTAAATTAGGAGAACGTAAAATAATATACCTGTCAGATCCATGGGAAAGGGAAGAATTTAAGATCAAGCAAGAGATATATATAAAACATTAAAAGATGTAAAATGAATAATTTTGATTATATTAAATTAAAAAGGTTTTGTACAAACAAAACCAATACAACCAAAATTAGAAGGAAGCAACAAACTGGGAAAATTTTTATAACAAAATTCTCTGAAAAAGGTCTAATTTCCCAAATATATAAGGAACTAAGTCAATTGTACAAAAAATCAAGCCATTCCCCAATTGACAAATGAAAAACAGATATGAATAAGCAGCTTTCAGATGAAGAAATCAAAACTATCAATAATCACATGAAAAAAGTGTTCTAAATCCCTCCTGATTACAGAAATGCAAATCAAAACAACTCTGAGGTATCACCTCACACATAGCAAATTGGCCAATATGACGGTAAAGGAAAATAATAAATGTTGGATGGGATGTGGCACAATTGGGACACTAAAGCATTGCTGGTAGAGTTGTGAATTGATCCAACCATTCTGGAAAGCAATTTGGAACTATGCCCAAAGGGCTTTAAAAGAATGCCTGCTCTTTCATTGAGCCATACCACCACTAGGTTTGTACCCCAAAGGGATAAAGAAATGTTGGTTCAAAAATATTTATAGCTGTGCTCTTTGTGGTGGCAAAAAAATTGGAAATGAAGGGGTTTCCCTTGATTTGGGAACAAAGGCTGAACAAATTGCGGTATACGATGGTGATGGAATACTGTTGTGCTATAAGGAATGATGAACTGCTTGACTTCTATAAAAACTGGAAAGACATCCATGAATTGATGTGGAGTAAAAAGAGCAGAACCAGGAGAACATGGTACACGGTAACTGAAACCTTATGGGACGATCAAATATGATAGACTTGGCTACTAATATCAATGCAGTGATCCAAGGCAATTCTGAGAGACTTAGAAATAAAAACATATGATGTATCACTTGTCTATATGGGTATAGGATTTAGGGTTTTGGTTTTAAAAGATGACTCTCTTACAAAAATGAATAATATGGAAATAGGTACTGAGTGATAATACATGTATAAGCCAGTGGAATTGTTAGTCAACTCCAGGAGTGGGGAGGGAAGAGAGGAGGGAGAGAACATGAATCATATAATCTTGGAAAAATACTTTTAAATAAACTTAAAAAATAAAATACAAAAAATATGTGTACCAAATGACATAGCATCTAAATACTTAAAGGAAAAGGTAAATTAATGATAGGGAGAAATAGATAGTTAAACTACAATGGTCAGAAGCTTCAATTTATCCCTCAAAACCCTAGACTAAAAATAAACAAAAATAAGTAAATGGCCCAAATAGAATTTTAGAAGGTTTAGATGTGATAAACCTCTGGAAAATATTAAAGGGGGGGGGGAGGAAGTAGTATACATATCTTCATCTATACATGACATCTTGACCCAAACTGACCAGATCATGCATTAGGACCTAAAATCCCCAAAGGCAAATAGAGAAAAGTAGAAATATTAAATATATGTATATAAATAAATAAAGCTGAGCTGTTTTTTTAAAAAACCAATGAAGTAGATAAAGCCATTAGCTAACTTGATTTTTAGAAACAAATCACCAGTACCAAAAATGAAACAGATCAATTCACTAGCAGTGAGGAAGGAATAAAAGAAATGATCAGGAATTTTATCCAACTAAATGCCAATAACACTGACAATGTAAATGAAATCGATGGATTCTCATAAAAATATAAATGCACAGATTAAAACAGATCTAAAGAAATTGTATAAGCCATAAATGAATTCCTAAAGGAAAAACTATAGGACCATATGGATTTACAAGCAAATTCTACCAAATAGTTAAAGGAAAATTAATTCTAACACCCAATAAACAGTTTAGGGGAAGAAAACAAAAAAGAAAGGTTTCTACTAAATTCCTTCAAATATAGTCCTGATGCCTAAGCTAAAGGGGGTCAAAACAGAGAAAAGAAACTATAGCTCAGTCTCCCTAATGAATGCGATTGCACAAATTTTAAATGAAATCCTAGCCAGGAGAGTATAGCAACATATCACAACCATAATACATTCTGACAAGGCTAGAATTATACGAAGAATGCAGGGACAGCTGAACATTAGGAAAATTATAAACGTAACTGATCATATTAATAAGAAAAACAACATAAATTACATGACTGGAGACAGAAAACATTTTTAACAAGAGAGAAGACATTCATTCCTGTTTAGAAAAAACAAGAAAGGACAGGAATAAATAGATGTTTCCTTAATAAATGGATCTTTTCCTTGGTATGTAAAACCAAGAGCTAGTGTATATGTAATGAGAAGAAAAGCCAAAGCCTTTCCAGTTAGAAAAGGAGGAGAGCAAAGATGGCCATTCTCACTAAACAACAATATGCTACAAATGGTAGCTATCGCAAAAGAACAAAAAAAAGTTGAGGAGTGAGTACAGGCAAAGAGGAAATGCCAAGCTAGAGAGATTTATTCTAGAAGTAACAGGAAACAACTGAAGGGGTGGTTATTCTGGCATCTATGTGGAAGACGGGGTGGAAAGAGAAGTGACTGGGCGCATCCTTCTCTTAATGAAGCCTGCAATCATGTGAACTTTCTTTGACGGCCATATCATAACCTTTTTTCACCAGACTAACTATGCCTCTCCAATCCTCTACCGAAGTTGTGTTTTTCTGAATCCAAATATAAGACATTACATTTAAGAATAGGGCCTGGTGACTCCACTGGTGTAGGGAACGTCCAGGGTCTAGAACATCCTCCAACAACACAAGCTGCCGCTTCCTCTACAACTTAAAAGTCTTGGAGTGTTGCCTTGAACACTGAGAGATGAAGTGATCTTCCCAGGATCACACAGCCAGTGATGACTCTGTGAAGACTTAGCTGTTCTCAAAAGTACAATGATCCAAGACAATTCCAAAGAACTCATGATGAAAAATGCTACCCACCTCCAGAGAGAGAACTGACGAAGTCTGAATGCGAATCAAGGTAAGCTCTTTTTTTTAGGCTTTTTTTATTTTTCTTGGGCTGCTTTTTTTTGTCTATGTTGGCTTTCACAATATGACGAATATGTAAATATGTTTTGCTTGACTGCACATCTATAACCTATACCAAATTGCTGGCCTTCTCAACAAGAGGGGAGGGGAAGTAAGGAGATCATTTGGAACTCAACATGTGTTTTTTTTTAATGGGTGTTAAAAAATGTTTTTACATTTAATTGGAAAAATAGTGAAATTATGACTTTAGGTAAGTCAATTCACCTCTGTGCCTCAGTTTCCATATCTATAAAATGAGGAAGTTAGACTCAATGGAGTCAAAGATTCCTTCCATTTTAAAATCTATAAGGCTCAGAGACTTTGGCACATCCAATCCTATAGATGATCTGATCATCCCTTGCTATGTCTCCCATAAGCCTCTTGTCTTCATTCACACCCCAAACATGCTAAGTCACTTCTCAGCTAGCATATTTCAATGGCCTCCTAAATGATTTCCTTGCCTCAAAAGTCCCACAGCACCCTAACATACTTTTCCTTAAGCATAGAGCTAACCAGCTCATAGTTGACTCCAGTGACTGTCTCTTGAGTTTCTCTCAGATTCAATATCAGTTCTTCTGTTTAACTTTTAAAGCCCAATAAACCTGGTCCCAAGGATCTTTCCAGCCTCATTATTACTTCTCGTCCTTCACTCGGCAATCCAACCAAATTGGCCTTGTCTGTTCCTCCCACGTGACATTCTAACCCCCATCCCTGGGCTTTGGCACTGGCTGTTCCCCATGTCTGGCACGCCCTCCCTTTCTTCCTTCGAAACACAGCTCAAGAACCCCTCTCTACATGAAGCCATTCCTCATCACTTCAACTGCTGTGTTCCTGAGAAGGCTGCCTATAAATGTACCTTTCCTTCCTTTCCTTTCCTTCTCTCCTTGCCTTTCTAAAGTCTGGTTCCTGACCTATACACTCGACAGAAACAGCTCTCTCCAAAGTTAGCGACCATCTTTTATGTTTGCCGCATCTGATAGAACCCTTCTCCATCTTCATCCTGCTCGTCTTCTCGGCAGCACTGGACACGACTGACCACCTCTTCCTCCCAGATATCCTCTTCTCTTTGGGTTTTCATGACACTGCTTTCTCCTGGTTCTCCTCTCTGTCTGACTGCTCCTTCTCAGTCTTCTATGCTGGCTCTTCACCCATGCTTTGCCCATTAAATGTGGGTGGAACCCAGGGCTCTGTCCTGTGGCCTCTTCCCTTCTCTTTCTATACTCTCTCTGGGTGACTTCACTAGTTCCCATGGGTTTAATTATCATCTCTATGCAGATGATTCACAAATCTATATATATAGCCCCAGGCCCTCTCCTGAGCTCCAGTCTTGAATCACCAGCTGCCTGGTGGACTTTTCAAACTTGATGTCTCACAGCCATCTCACACAGAACATGTCCAAACTGAACTCATTACCTCCACCCTCCCGCCCCGCCCCGAACCCAGCCTCCTTCCAAAGTTTCCTATTTCTGGCAAAGGCAGCACTATTCTTCAAAGCTCAGTGTCAATATTGACTCCTGACTCCCTCACCCCACGGAGCCGAGCGGCTGTTAGATGTCATCATTTCTGCCTCCACATATCCCCCTTCTCTCTATTCACAAGCCACCACCAACATTCAGGCCCTCATCATCTCTCACCTAGATAATTGCCACAGCCTCCCCAATTGGTTTCCCAGCTGGAGTCTCCCATTATTCCAATCCATTGTCAACAATGTGGTTCTTGTTAATCACAGATCTGACTGTCATATGCTGACTTAATAAACTCCAGTGGCTCCCTATGGCCTCTTAGGTCAAACATAAAATCTAGCCTTTGGCTTTTAAAGTCCTTCTGCATCTTCCCCCGACTTATCTTCCCAGCCTCATCCTACATTGCTGCCCTTCTTATACTCCATGGTCTGCCCAAACTGGACTTCTTGCTCGTTCTCACACGCCACGCTCTATCACTCATCCTAATATCTGGGATCCACTCTACCTCCAGAATCCCTTTCTTCCTTCAAGATGCAGCTCAGGTAAAACCTTCTCCATGAAGCCTTTCCTGATCACTCTCCCCAACTACACTGCATTTATTCTGTATCTGTTCTGCACATACATACATATATATATATATATATTTACATAAGATCCTTGCAAGTAGAGATTTTAAAAAAAAAAAAAAAAGAGGGAGGGAGGGAGGGAGGAAGGGAGAGAGAGACAGACGGATGAGAGCAAAGTTTGAGCGAAACTAGAAATTAGTGATTCCGCAGCACAGTTGCTATGGTTCAGGCTCCTGGATATTCCCCATTGTCTTGGGGCATATACATATATATGCATGCCTGCCTACAAGAACCCAAATTCCCATCTCCTGGGGAAACTGTCTAGAAACTGTAAGGTTTAAATTAATATCCAATAACTCCAAGTAGTCTATTTCATAAGATTCTTTAATAATCACTTGAAGTAGAAGAAATAAAAAGACAAAAGTAAAAGCCTGAGTAAAGAGAAGTTTTCCCGGATGAATTAGTGGGAAAAGAACACACAAACTTTATCTCCAAAACGTAAGGACATAACGCAAGAACGAAAGTGGGATGCTGGGAATTGGAGTCCTGGGGAGCAGATTCTGATTATACAAAACACATGTAACCACAGTGTTCCCCCAAGTATCTGGGTCTGGGGTGCTCCAGAGCCTGAACAGAGGACTCATTAAAAGGGGGAGATGAACAAGGCTGGCCAACATCTCAGATTCATTCAGCCAAGAAACAACATATCTGAATTCACTAGCTGGCCTCACTACTCCAAAGGCCATCTGGGAGGGTCCCATGGCCCCGCATCCACTGACTACAAAATCTTCTCAGAAGCCCTTGGGCTGAAGTATTCTCTAATCTATTCTTGCAACTGATCTGCAGAGGAAAGAGACACCTCAACAAAAATCATTTCCAACACAAGGGTTCCAAGCTTTGGTAAACCCAACCTGAGAGGCTGAAGACTCCGATAAATGACCATTGAACAGGAGCCACACAAGGTGCACTTGGAGTTAAGGGCAGGAACTGGGGGTTCACACTTATGCATTTAATATTGTTGACATGCACACCTAGGATTCAGTTGGGAAAGCAATTCTCCCAGCAGGGCTAGCTCAGGCAAACATTGGTTTTGTGTGGCTTAAGACAGAGTTTGTGAAGTGGCCAGAAGAGGCCATGGCATAGTGGATAGAAGGTTGTTAGGTTCAGAGTCAGAAAGACCTGTGTTGGAATCTTGCTTCTGTTAGCCTAAGCAAATCACCCCTTGAAGACTCGATTTCTTCATTGGCAAAATAAGGATTACATTATAACGCCTTACAGGTAGGTTTCAATAATTATCCTCTAATACATAAAAACAGGCAGAAGTTTGTGGAGGCAGAAAGGTTACCAAATGGTTAGCAAAATATCCAGTTCTGAATGAGTATGTGATAGTGATAGCACTTCCTAGTCCTCTGCTCTAATTACCTTGGTTACCTCTTCCAAGGTGCCCCATTTCACAAGAAAAGCTTTTTTCTCCTTTGTGGCTTCTGGGCCAAAGTCGTACTTGGGGACTAGGGAATTCTGGGAAGTAACTGGTTGATATTTGAAAAGATTTGAATCCTTTTAAGGAAAAAATGCCCAAACAGTATCAGTGAGAGAGGATTCCTCCTCCTGTCTACAGAAGAGTGATGGAACTGGACCAAGGTGTGTGCTAGCTTCTTTGGTGAGAAGTGCTAAGCACATCCCTTGGTAACTCCCATTTCTAGAGTACTTTCTGCTTCCCAGTTCACAAAGAGTTCACTGCTCTTGGAAAGGTCTATAAGGAAGCTGAAGGATTTCCTCTGAGGGCATTTACAATCCTGCCATGGGGCACCAGCAACCTAGGCCACTTGTGAAGTACAGGTGAAACAGTATGCCCTGTGAAAAGAGCTCTGAGCCTGCCTGGTCAGGAGTCCAGAGTTCAGGGCTTGGCTCTCCTGCTCATCCCATGATTTCAGAGACAAATGCAAAATGGCCCTCAGGTCTGTGGGCCCCTTTCTATTTCTACAGTGATGAGAGCAGAGTGGTTGCAAAGGGGGGAGAGGGTGCTAAGCATCACACTGTTTGGAGACCATCTGTAAATCTAAATATGATCCATATTGGCCTGGCCTTGACATTCTTACTACAAATAAAGGCATTATAAAGAAGGCAGTTACCACTAAATGGAAGGGTGGTTCCCAGGGACTCCTTGGAGAGATGAAAAAGGTGGCGGTAAAAGTAGCTTTATCATATACCCCAGTGGTTCCTAAACTTTTTTGGCCTACCGCTCCCTTTCCAGAAAAAATATGACTTAGCCCCCTGGAAATTAAATTTTCTAAAATTTTAGTAGCAATTAATAGGAAAGATCAATGCCCCTGTGGCCATCACCGCCTCCCTGGATCGCTGCAGCACCCACCAGGGGGCAGTGGCGCCCACTTTGGGAATCGCTGATATACCCAAAGGCAAGAAGAGACATCGTTTCATGGGACATCTGATCAACTTGCATTGCACTACTCTTCACAAATATTTAAAGATAAAGGATCATAGTCTCGCTTCAGCAACACATAGACTAGAAAAAGTATCACACAAGTACTTGTAGCGTAGCTTATGGATTAACATTCAGTTTCAGAGGATGAAAACGTAGAGAAATTCTATGAAGAACTTGATAAGAACACTCGTTAGTCAACATACACTTTGATACTCAGTGACTTCATTTCAAAGTTGGGAATAAATGAGGACGGAAGAAACATATCAGAAAGCATGTGAAGAAGAGATGAGAAAGGCCAAACTTGTAAGCTATGCAGAAGCCTCATACTTCCTGGAATGAATATTGTCCACAAAAAAAGAATCTGTAAGCCCTAGATCTGCGGAGCATCAACTATCATCACATTAAACAAAGCTGATTGCATCGTAAAAAGACAAGAAAAGACTCATTATTAATGAGGGAATCATTCCTGAATGAGTTGTCTTTGTACACTGAGACTATCAAATTACTGGAGCAAAGATCAGAATTAGCAAAATCATAGCCGAAAGAATAATGAGAAAATGATACAGCATTCACCTGAAACATCTTACCCTTGAACTATTTAATCAAGCAACTGGTAAAGAAAAATGAGAGATGGGCAGCAGAGATTATAGCAACCTTGAGTGTAATTATTTTATATGGAAGTCTGACTGATGTAAAATCAATTGCCATAAGAAAGAAACCAAAAAGCTGAAAAAGCAACTTCATCGAGAAAGTCCTGACTTACTCGTCAAGGATCTCATTTGTCAAATCTTACCAAGAAGAGTGATGAACGACTATAAGCAGTATCGTTTCAAATGCTGGGAGAAGCAGGGCAAAGCAAAAACCAGTTGTAAGAAAGCTTTGCAAGTGATCCAACTAAGCAAAGTCATTCTGAAGGCATTTAAGGAAGAAAATGGGATGAGAACAACAAAGAGAGGAAAAGTGGAAAAGATCTGCAAACATTTTTATAACAAACTATTTTCACCTTCAAGAAAGTCAGTCACAACACCTAGACTTGAGCTCCCTGTGCTCTCTATGAAAGAGAAGAAAAATTCAGATAGATCAAGGCAAGAACACATAAGGGACATTAGTGCTAGAGGTAACTCGATTGTGAGGGCATTGAAGATCACTCTCCAAAGTACCTGAAGGAGGCAAAGTTAACAAAAGCCCGGAAAAGAATGACAAAACTACAAAACTATATGCCTACTTTCCCATCTTCACAAACATTTTATGAGACTCATCTACATGTACATTGAGGGTTTCCCACATGAGAGTAGAAACAAGAAAAGGCGAGATTTCACAAGCAACATTCAACAACAAACCACTTTTTTTACCATCTCACAATTGTCTGGATGAAGCGAATTCAAGATCTCACTGTGCCCAATGTTTGTTGATTATGAAAAATCATCTGATTCAATAAATCAAAAAAAAAGTCACCTTAAACTAGGCTCTCTTCCAACCAGTGTATGAGGTTCTCCAGATGCGCCTTTTGCAGGTAACACTGTGCTGGTTGCATCCAACCACAGACCACTGCTGGGCCTCCTGAAAGAGATTCATAACCACTCAAAATGTTTTGTTTGGCCTGATTAGACACATAGGAGAGACCACATGGATAAACGTCCATTGTCCAGATTATGAAATGAAATTGGCTGGACAATCGAAAGAGCTTGCCTATGAGTAATAGATATCTGGGACACAGGAACAAATGGACAGTGGGTTGGGGCCAGAACTAAACGGGAGGAGGAAAGTAGTCAAAATTTTGTTCCAGAATTTACAAAGCTCCTTTTATGACCCCAAGCTTTTCCCAGGAACAAAGGCTCAGCTTTTCAATCTTGTTAGTCATCTGGTGTAGCCAAATGATTAAGAGACATGAAACACAACAGCCTCCGAAGAACTGAAATAGTGGATGAAGAGGTGCTTGGGAAGTTCGAAGGACAGCAGAATCAAAATGGTGGAGTGAGGAAACATTTTTGCCTATCTCACAACACATCTCACATCCTCAAGGAAAATACCCTACAAACGCACGTATAATTCTTCATCTCTGGGGAAGGAGATGAGCTTCCTACCTTAGTTCAGTTCCCATATAGCTTATGACCCTAAGCAAATCCCTTCGTTTCTGTTTTCCTTAGTTTATTCAACTGTAAAATAGGTCTAAAAACAGTACCTACCTCTCAGGGTTGTGAAATAGAAATGCTTGTTCGCTTCTTCCTCTCAATGTAGTCTTCATCTCGGTAACCTCCAAGTTCAAAGCCCTCCCTAGGCTTGCTTCTTGGGACTCTGGCATTTGAGGGTTTCATTGCTAGACTAGCTACAACTTCCAGTCTGGAATCCTAGGTTCCAAGGTCCCTATAGTTTGAACTGTCAGGTCCATGACTCGACTCCATTCCCTGCACCTAGAAATAAAGAAGACAAATGAAATAAGACCAAAACTCCCAGCCCATTTCTCGGGGCCCCAAGGTCTACAGTGGCCCTTTCCCACCCAGCTTACTGCATGGTATCTCTGCCATGGAGGAAGAAGACCTACATTCCTGGGTGCCATGAGAGAAAAACAGAGACAGAGAGATCCAGAGGGACAGAGAGACAAAAGGCAGAGACGGCAGAGGCAGAGCACAACTGGGCATCAGTCGGGTAGATTTAAAGACAGACGTCAATCTAGGATGTCTTCCCCAAGGAGAAGGTCCCTGGAGTCTCCCACGTGGCTACTTCTATCTTAGGTGGTCTGAACTGTGCCAAAGCCCAATAAAGTAAAGTTGAATTTATGGCCCCTCATTAGCAAAAGTGGGACTTTCTGCTGGGCAGGTGTGCTCCCTCCTGAGTAATGAGGAACATTTCCTAGACACATCTTGGGAAGCCGTGTTCGGTTATTCATCATTCGCTTGTGTGGCTCCCTTCCCCATGCTAATTATGACAGAAGGCTTCAGGGACCATAAACAACAGCTAACAGTTGTTCTGTCCAGAAGCCATCGAGGAATGATGTGTGTGGACTACACGCAGAGCCCTGGAAGGCCAGGCCTTGACAGTCCCTGACAATGTGAAAAGACTGGGATACACGTGACATCGGCCTAGGGCAGTGCAGCCAATAAAGGCTCCAAGTCTGCCATTGGTGAATTAAGGAAAAGCTCCAAAGCACAGATCCATTGGTAGGCATGCAATCTCCATGACTTCAGACTGGGGTGGGAAGAGAATGAGAAACACAGAACCATAGCAAGGGGGCCAAGCTTCCATATGTGCACCAAGATTTCTCATTTTGTCATGAGGTATTTTCTCAATAAGCATGCAAAGGTGGTCCTGCTCTCCTTAATTCCTCACCTCCCATATCCAAGCTGTTGCCAAGGCCTATCAATTTCGACTCTGTAACATCTCTCAAATATGCCCCCTTCTCTCCTCTGACACTGCCACCTCCATGGTAGAGGGCGGCCTCATCGCCTCACACCCGGCCTCTCACCATAACTGCTGGCTTTCTTCACTCTAATCCACTCTCCATTTAGCCACTACAGTGATTTTCCTAAAGCACAGGTCTGAGCATGAAACCCCCTTCCTCAGTTACCTCCAGTGGCTCCCTAGTGCCTCTAGGATCAAATACAAAATGTTCTATTTGACCCCTCTACCCTCCCAGTCTTTCTAATGCTTTATGCCCCTCCATGAACTCTAGCAAAAATGATCTTTTAATTCCCTGCCTTTTCACTGGCTGTTCTCCTTCCTTGGCTCAGCCTCCTGGCTTCCTCCAGGTTTCAGCTCATCTAAAACCAATTTTGGATTTACACATGAGGACCCTGAGGCTCCTGGAGATCAAGTGACTCATCCAGGATGACAGACACAGTAAGTGGTTGAGCTGGAAGTGAAGCTGGGGGTTTCCCAACAAACCCAGCGTTCTCTCCAGTGCATCCTGAGGCTGGTGGGCTCTCTCTCCCTCTTTGCCTGAAAATTTATGGCACATATTGGAGAAGGTGAATGATCCAAGCATAGGTTGGATTAGATGGCCTTTAGGGAGCTTTCCATCAATGGGCTGAGATTCTAGGAGTGGCCTGGATTTCATTTGGCTCATTGATTTGATGGAGAAAGATGTCTGTGGTCCTGCCCACAGTTGGACGGTGGGGGTGGCTTTTTTCCTGGCTACTAAGGTTTGGGAATTGGTCTTACCCTTTCAGGACTACAAAAATAAAAGTAAATCCCTGGCTCAGGCTGTGAAAGCTCTCCCAAGGGTGTTTCAGGAATAGAGTTTGTGTAGCTCCTCATTAGTTTCTTCAGCCAAGCTGGTGTTACCCACAGCCGAGACTGATTTTCCACCCTCCTTTTTAAGACTTCCAAACAGCTCCCAGAAGGCCAAGCTCTTTGAGTGCAGCCCCCAAACCCTCTTTTAGTTCTGCAATATCCAGAGGGCTCTGGGCTCGAGACTATTCTATGGGGAGGGGATGATGCCTCCCTCGCCTCAAGTATCCTGTGAGTCAGAATCTTTGCTTCTCTATATGTGATCTCACTCCCTCTGACCCTTAGGAGACAAGCCCAAGGACACATCTTCCGAAACAAAACAAAAACTTTTGCTGATGACCCTCGATGACAATTACGGTCTTGACATAGCTACTGCCTGATAATGTGCCCTGTAACTTGGACACTCAGAATGAAGTTTGAGAATGTGTCTGACCCCTCCTGAGAATCCAGGGAAAGGACAAAGTTGGGAGGGAGGCACAGATCAGGAAAGGATATCGCCGGTATCACCTCTACCTGGCATGGAGAACCCAGTTAACCATGCAGGCCACAAGGAGAAGAAATCCAACTATGGAAGAAAGGAAGGAAGGTTCCACGATGTAGAAGGATAAGAGGGGCAGGCATTGGTGGATCCATCCATACAGTCACAGGCTGAACGCAGTGGACAGAATGTCAAATTAGGAGGCAGAAGAGATGAATTCACAGGCCTCCCCAGTCCTGATACTCTATGACAGAGTTGGCAAAGTACTGGCACACGTGCCGAGCCAGCACTGGGAGAACTGCTTGGTTCCCCCTCTTCCCAGCACCCCAGGACAATTTTTGCAGCCCTCTGTCTAGCCACCTGAAGTGAGCACTTCCTCCCTCTGCTCTCTGGGGTAATGGGAGGGGCAGGGCTCAGAGGCAGCCTGAAGTTGCAGTTTGGGCACATGAACTTGAAAACCTTCACCAAAGTTGCTCTAGGACCTCATAGGGCAATGATATAGACATCCTGGGAGCCTGGGAGATAGGAGGAAGAGCTGACTGGACAGAGCAGATGTCACCCAAGGGAGCTGGGAAGGACTTTCTGTCCTCTTTCTTCACTTGACCCCAGAAGCCTTTAAAAGGCAAGCTTCCTAGTGCTCTGGCCTGGAGTGGGACCAGGGAGACCAGGTTCAAGACTTGTGAAAAAAGCAAGACAAGTCACCCAGATCAGTCTCCAGAGAGCACCTACACATTCTCAACAAGGCATACACCAGGCACCAGGGTGAAAGAGGGAGACCTAAGCAAGCACAAGGGGGCCTCTGTTCTTCTAGAACTAAGAGCAAACTCTCCAAACTGTTGCAGGATATGCCAATGGCTTGCTTTCGTCTTAATTTTTTTCCCTTTCCCATTCCTTCCACTCCCTGACTCTCGTTGAGATCTGGCTCCCAGGTCTCCCTTTCCAGCATTGATGGCACTTTCACTAACAAGTTGTGGTAGGACTTGAAATACATCTTGTTGTCATTATTGTTCCATTATTTTCAGTTGTGTCCAACTCTTTAGGGTGAAGACGCTGGAATGGTTTGCCATTTCCTTCTCCAGCTCATTTTACAAGGAGGAAACTGAAGCAAATAAGGTGAAGTGACTTGCCCAGAGTGGCACAGCTAGTAAGTGTGTGAGGGCAGATTCGAACTCAGGAATATGAGTCTTCCTACCTTGAGGCCCAGCACTTTCCCCCCACGGCACCTAGCAGTCCAAAAGGTAAGTAACAAACTTAAGGACAACGTGTGTCCCCTCAGAACCCATTGTCCTCACGGGTCAAAGATGGAACTAAATAAGAAGGTCTGCCGAGGAGTGGTTTGGGCATGTTTCGCTTATTTTAAAAGAGGAAAGGAAATCGAGAGAAGAAAGGGAGGGAAGTGGCGTGGAGACCTTCTTATCTCACATAGTTGAGGCAAAGAATGAAAAGACTCTGCAAAGAAGAGGAAGGGATGGAGAAGCAGGTGACCTCTGATCTTCCCTTTCATCTAAACTGGTCGAAGTGGGGGGGGGGGGGAGAATAGACAGACAAACATACGGTTTGTATTGAAATGCTTTCAATTCAGTAGGGAAATAGCAGGCAATGGGGGGGGGGACCGAGCTGAGCAGGGAATAGAGAGGAAGAGAATGAGGGTAGCTTCAGGGAACCATATTAATCATAAAGACAACAAGGCGGATCATGAAGAACCACTGAAAAGGGAAGAAAGACTATGAAGCTGCAACAGGGACCTGAGCTTGGGGAGAGAAGCAGAGAGAGAAAAAGGTAAAAAGAGGGAAATCGACAATTCACCCCAGCTGTAAATGGGATGAACTTGGAAAGAAGAATCCAACAGTGTGAAACGTACTTGAAACAGTTAAAATAAGGGACTGGAGGGAAATCTGAAAAAAAGGTCAAATCCCAGAAGTCATCAGCATTTCTGATTACCACCAACAATCCCAGTAGGAGGAGACGAGCATTCCAGAATGTATAAAATACTTGGAGTTCAGGGGGTAGCTGGGTAGCTCAGTGGATGGAGAGCCAGGCCTAGAGATGGGAGGTCCTAGGTTCAAACCCGGCCTCAGACACTTCCCAGCTGGGTGACCCTGGGCAAGTCACTTGACCCCCATGGCCCACCCTTACCACTCTTCCACCTAGGAGCCAATACACAGAAGTTAGGGGTTTAAAATAAAAAAAAATACTTGGAGTTCCACCTACAAAATACCCTCTGAATACAACTCCAAAACACTCTTTATGGAAAGAGAGGCCTGAAGAATGAGAGGAATCCAAATTGGACCCAGGTAGGCTAAATGAATGTAAAAATAGTGACAGCAAACTTACTTATTTAGCAGGATGCTGATAGTAACCACCAAAGGATAACTTTATGTGGCTAGAGGGGACAGCCCGACTAAACTCCTCCTGAGGAATAACAAGTTCAAAAGCTGCAGAGAAATAACAGGAAAAGTGGAAGGAAGCGGGTGGGGCAGCATTAGATCTCCAACTATACTCCAAAGCAGTAATCATCAAAGCAAAATGCTGCTGGTTTTAAAAGGCAAAGGTCTGCCCGTGGAACAGATTAGGTACAGGACATACAGAAGCAAATGAAGCGAGGAACCAAGTGTTCCATCAGCCCAAAGATCCCTCTCCTCCTGGGGGGAGGGCTCCCTGTTTGACCTAAAAAAACTACTGAGGAAACGAGAAATCATCCATCTGGTATAGCCCACCGTCTCCCATCATTTCTCAAGATAAACTCCAAAAGGATATATGAGCGACTAGAAAAGGTCGCAGCAGAAAGAGAGGAGCATGGGAAGAACTCCCTTTTGGCTGCTCACTCCTTGATGAGCAAACCGAGGATTGAAGAGAAGCAAAGAAGAGAAAATGGGCAATTTGGGACCCAAAATTAAAAAGGGTTTGCGCCAACCAAAGCAATACAACTAAAATGAGAGTGGAAAAGGTTAGCTGGAGGAAAACATCTTTGCAGCAAGATTCTCTCATAAAAGTCCCATTTCCAAAATCTATAACAAAGTGATGGGCAGAGCTGACAAAAAGGGACAATTACCGTCATTCAGGGGAGGGAGGGAGGGAGGCTGCAAGAAAATTGGAACATGAATGCACTTTGGAGGGAGCTGCGAATTGATTCAGCCGCGCCCCCCCCCCAAGGAGCCACCTGCACACAAACAAACAGAAATTTGAGCAGAGATTTTCATAATAAGGAAGAACTGGCCATCTCTCCAGCTATTTACTGCTGCACCAACTGATTGGAAGCGGAGGGGCGGGCTGCCAAGCGGGCACCCCTTCTGCCCTAACAGGACGCAGTGTGAAGGCTCACTAGCCAGGGGGAAAGGAATGAGGCATGTTTGACTTGGAGAAGAGAAGGCCCGGGCGGATCCCGCGGCTGTCTTCAAGTCGGTGAGGGGCTGCCACAGGGCACAGGGATCGCTGGAGCAATGGGGATAGGTCATAAACAGGCCAACTGAGGTGCGAGGCTCCGGCAAAGCTCTTGCCCAGGAGAGGCGTCTAAAATGGAATGGGCTGCCTTGGGGCGCCCCACCCCCACCCCCAGGAGGTCACCAAGCAGAGGGCGCCCCGCCACGCAGCCGGGATAACTTGGGGCTACAAGCTGAGACATTGTGATGCGTCTATACGGGTGCAGAGCCGCGGGGAGTGCCGGGAGAGGGATTCGCTAGCTCTGCAGCTCACTGTCTTTAGGGGCTTCGGCCTTCTCACCGGGCTCTGGAGCTAGGCGCGGGCGCGGGGGCTGACTTCGACTGTGTGGCTGTCTGAGGGCTGCGAGAAGGGGAAGGCGGAACTCGGAAAGCCCAGTGACGCTCCGGGGCCCTGGAGGCCACTCACCGCTCGGCCTGGCCACCGGTGTCTCCCCGGGGCGGTCCCAGCCTGTGCTGGGCCCGGTGAGGGGGAGCACGTGTGAGGGGAGGCGGGGTCACGGGAGTCAGGACTGGGCCGGAGGCGGGGGGAGGGGGAGGAGGCCAGATCCCACTCTGACAAGGGCAGGTGAGAAACCTCCTGCAGCCCCAGGGCGGCGGCATCCCGTGGCAGGTGAGCCCCTGGCGCCCCGCCCCTCCTCCTGGCCACCTGGGGGCGGCAGTGCGTCCCCCCCAGTGAATGCCTGCAGGCCCCGTGCCGGGCCTCAGAGGGGGTGCAAGGGCCAGAAGGCAGAGCCAGGCTGTGGCCTCAAGCTGCTTTCTTCAGCCCCTCCCCCTCCATCTCAGACTCGGTCCTGCGTGTTGGCTCCAAGGCAGCAGAGCAGCGGGGGCTGGGCAATGGGGCTCAAGGGAGCTGCCCGAGGTCAGCCAGCCAGGAAGGGTCTGAGGCCACACTGGAACCAGGCCTGGCTCTCCGACCACTGAGCCACCCGGCTGCCCAGAGCTCCCATTCCACTAGAGGGCCAGCTCTCCCCTATAGGAAACATGGATTTCTAGCTAGGAGGGGCTTTGGAGGATACTGGGGGCACCAGAGGCCGGGTCAGAAGGGGCATCTGAACCGGTCAGTCAGTAAACTTCTGTTAGCTGCCTGCCCTGCCCTGTTTTGAACCCAGGTCTGTGTTGGAGACAATCCAAAGGATTAGGAG
The DNA here is from genome assembly GCF_016433145.1 of Gracilinanus agilis. Classification (NCBI taxonomy): domain Eukaryota; kingdom Metazoa; phylum Chordata; class Mammalia; order Didelphimorphia; family Didelphidae; genus Gracilinanus; species Gracilinanus agilis. Next base: position 55,253,515 of record NC_058136.1, on the reverse strand, counting down.
AGCCGACAAGCTGTTCCTTGTTATGGCCTTTTCCTTACTGGATGATTGTTCCCAGACCCAGTCTGGGGGTTCAGGCCTGCTCAGCACAGGCGCCTGGCAAACTGCCTGCTGGATGGCTCTACTCACTGCAGAGCATGGTCTGAAGCTAGAGAGAACAGATAAGGTCACAAGCCAAGGCACAAGGGGGGGATTTCTTCCACAGCGTCTGGCCCATCCACCTCCTCCTCTTTCTCCCGAGGCCTTCATCACCTCTCACCTTCATTACTGCTGGAGCTTCATAAGTGGCCTCTCTACAACCAGCTCACCGCGCCGCCCCCATCCAATCCATCCTCCAGGCAGCTGCCTAAGTGAATTTCTAAATATGGCCCGCTAGGTAATCCAGTGGATACAGTGCTGGGCCTACCATCCGAAAGATCTGAGTTCAAGTCTGGCCTCACACATTTACTTGCTGTTTGACCCTTAACTTAACCCTGTTTGACTCAGTTTCCTCATCTGTAAAATAGAGGTAACAATAGCATCCACCTTCTGGGGATAACGTGAGGACCAAGTAAGGTAATAATTGTAAAGCAGCCACTGACACACAGTAGGAATGCTTGTTCCCTTCCTTTCCACAATTTAACCATGTCATTCCACACCCAAGAAGCATCCTCTAAAAAAAGGAAACACCCATCTTCCTCTTTCCCACTTAAAACCTTCTACGATTTGACTCGAGCTTTCTTTCACGTGGCATTATTTGCCACCTCTGGCCAAGACTAACTGGCCTAATTGCTGTTGCCTACACATTTACAGCTGCAGGCCACCCCCACATGCCTGGAATCATCTCCATTCTTACCTCCACTCCCCGGACTACCTCCAAGGCTCAGCTGAAGCACCATCCCTTACAGGATGCCCTTTCTGATCCCCCCCAGCTGTTACTTGACATATTGGGGGTTTATTTATGGATGTCTGCATGGCTTCCTCTGTCGCTTCCCCCACCCCCAAAGAGAAGAATGTAAGCTACCTGAGGGCAGGGGCTCTTTTCCGGTTTGTCTTTGTAGCCAAGATGCATCCTGTTATGTATTGGGCACACAGTGGGTGCTTTAAAAAAAAACAAAACAAAACAAACGAACATACCAAAAAACACTCCTTAAAAGAACTCTCCTGAATAACTGCTAAGTGAATTCAAAAGTGAATTCATCTGTCATCCATTGGATTAGAAACAAGAGCAGAAAGGCTAAGCCCACCCCGAGCTATACTCAAGATATAAGGAGCAACAGATGCAGAGCGAAAGGAGCAGAGCCAGAAGAACATTGTACACAGAGACTGATATACTATGGTAAAATTGAATGTAATGGACCTCTGTACCAGCAGCAATGCAATGACCCAGGACAGCTCTGAGGGATTTATGGTAAAGACGCTACCCACATTCAGAGGAAGGACTGCAGGAGAGGAAACATATAAGAAAAACAACTGCTTGAACGCATGGGTTGGGGTGGACATGATTGGGGGTGTGGACTCGAAACTACCACACCAATGCAACTACCAACAATTTGGAAATTGGTCTTGATCAAGGACACATGACAAAACTAGTGGAAATGTGCATCAGCCATGGAGGGGGGAGTGCGGGGGGGGTGAAGGGGAAAGGAGGAGCATGAATCATGTAACCATGTTAAAAATGAATATTAATAAATGTTTGAAAAAATAAATTAAAAAAAAAGATATAAGGAGCAAGCAGATCCACTAGCATTTGCCCAGGGCAGGCCCCATCTGCAGTATCCCACATGGATCAGAGAAAGTGTGTCCAGAGGAGGACACTCAAGATGAGCCAGGGCCTGGAGCAGATGTTATTTAGGGATTGGGGGAGACTTAGCCTAGGAAAGAGAAAATTGGGGGGGGGGAAGAAGACCATGAGAGCTGTGATCCTGGATTTGAACACCTGCCCTGTGGAAGAAGGATTCAACTTATTTTGCTTGAAAGCAGAGGGCTAATCATAGAGAAGGGAGGTCCTGGGTTCAAATCTAGTCTCAGATACTTCCTAGCTACGTGACTCTGAGCAAGTCACTTCACTCCCATTGCCTTTCCCACCCTTCTGTCTTGGGATCAATATAGAGTATTGATCCTAAAAGAGAAGGTAGGAGTTAGAAAAAAAATAAAAGAAAGCTAAGGGCTGATCTAGGAGGGAATTCAAGTTGCCAAGACACAAATTGAGGCCAGAGAGCAAGGGGAAAAACTTCCTAACAATGGGAGCTGTCCAGCCAAGGGCTGACTCCAGATTGGGTGAGTTCACACTCTGACTGGAGATATTCAAGCAGAAGGTTGAAGAAGGCCCACTTGTGTCAGGGTGGGTAGCCTCTGAGGTGCCTTTTCCTTCCAGCTCTTGAGATTCCCTGCTTCTGTGACCTGCGATCTTGCCCTCGTGTCCCCACTATAGTTACTCCCACCCCATCCCCAAGAAATTTCCTTGGATATGGCGAGCCACAAGCAAGGTTGAATTCCTAGCACGACTGTTTCCCTAATGGTAGCATCAATGTTACAGTCCCCCTGGGAGGAGTGAGTCAAAAAGAGCCTCCAGATAAACACAAAGGAAGTTTGAACTTTGGAAGCGGCAGCAGGAGACTGATGAACAGAAAGAAGCGGGCAGGGCCTGCCAGTTGGCTGGGCTCCAGGTGTTCCCAGCTGAGCCGATAATAAGTGTGATGTACTGTTAGTTTTAAGCATAAGGAAGAAGGAGACTTGCAGGTAATGAGGGCTTAGCTTGCTGGCTGGAAAAAAGCAAATTAATGCAGTCTTAACGCTGGGCAGAAAAGCACAAAAGAAAGGACTCCGGGGCATTCCATGGGCCACGGTCAAGAATCAAGATGCCCACAAGCCCACTTCCTCCTAGCAGCTCCTGATCTGCCCCTTCCATGGCTTCTTCCAGCTGTCATGTAATGCAGCATAATGGAGGGAGGTACTATCATTATTCCCATTTTCTAGAAGGGGAAACGGGCTCAAAGCGGTCAAGAGATTTGTCCATGATCCAAGATGGGATTTGAACCCAAATCTTCCTGACTCCGAGTCCAGAGTTCTATCTGTGCTACACACTCAGTCATCTGTGTGTGACTTTGCGTTTTGTTGTTATCTATCTAATGGGAGTTTTGCCTCCCTGAGCTGGTTGTATTCTCCTTGATGGATATTTTGCTTAACAAAGTGCTTTCCCAGCTTTCCCTTCCTTCCCTCTTCTGTTCGGGTACCACAATGATCTAGGAAGGCTTTCCTGATCCCCCCAGGCTGCCCCTGCAATTTCCCCACAAAATAACTCCTCATTCCCTCCTCAAGTCTCATTTTGCTCCAGTCATATCTTAACCCATATACTAGCTATCCAGATAGCTGTCTTACATGCTGCCGCCCCCTTTTCCAGACTATACTCTTGGGATTGCGCTAAATGAGTTTTGTCGTGCAGTGGTGTCAGTTATGTCCAGCTCTTCGTGACCCCGTTTGGGGTTTTCTTGGCAAAGATGATGGAGTGGTTTGCCATTTCCTTTTCTAGTTCACTTGACAAATGAGGAAACAGAAGCAACTGGGGTTAAGTGACTTGCCCAAGGCCAAGCGGCTAGTACGTTTCTAAGGACAGATTTGAACTCGGGAAGATGAGACTTCCTGACTCTGGGCCTGGGACTCTGGCCACTGTACCACCTAGCCGCCCCCATCAAATTGTTACTCAATGTGTTGAATGATCTCATTTGACCTGCCAAGTGAAGCAGGCAAGATAGGTGCCTCTGGCCTCATTTTGCAAACTTTCCCAGACACGTTGCCTACCAAAGCTCATGCACTTAGGAAGGGGTGATAAAAAGAGTTGCCTTGGCCTTGGCACCAGAGGACTTGGGATTGAGTCTCCCATCTGCCATCTCGGAGCTAAGGGACTCCTCTTTGGGCCTCGTGTCTGCTCCCGAAGCATCCCATTCTCACTCCTGTTAGGATGTTTTTCTTGATAACATCTCTCTAGCTCCTCCCCGCCTGCCCCCACCCCCCTGCTGCTGTGTTAGTTCTGCCCTCTGGGGCCAAGCAGAATGGCACATGCCTCTTACTGCTGCAAATTACCATTCTTTTCCCATTTACATGGTAAACATTCCAAAAGGCCTGTCTGCTCTTTGGAAAATGCCTGGAAAGCCGGTGCCTTTTCTCTAGTTATGATAGCAAATAGCCAATGAAAATGTAAATGATGACAGAGAATACAAACATCAAAGCAAGCTGTCTTCTTGGTTAGCCATGAAGGAAGCAGCCATTCTCGTGGCCCACAGGCCCAGCCCCGCTTCCACTGAATTCCAAAGACAACGGCTACACCACCAATGACTGGACTAGGTAAAGCTTCCTTAAGGAATTCCAATTGATTCCCAAACTCCTTTCTCCCGAAGGATCATAGGAGCACAGATGAGACCAATGAGCTCAAACTCATCCTTCTCCAGAGGAAGAAACTGAGTCACACAGAGGTGAATGATGTGACTTGCCAACGGGCACACATGCATTAAATGGCAAAGCTAGATCTGGAGCCCAGGGCCCTTGGCTCCAAATCCTGCCTTTTTCCCACTGTACCATTTGTGACTGCTAAGTGAACATAATTGAAAACCTCTTCTATTTTCTTATGCGGGACAATGAAGAACACTCTGTTTCAAAGCCATTAGCAATAGCGCAAGGAGAAATTCAAATATTCCTTGCCCGGCCTTCCAAACGTCGATCATGCTGACAATTACAGCTTTTGCAGTTCCTTTGAAAGTTAAAAGCCTGTCCCTGCTGGGTTTGAAAGCAACGAAGTACCGATTCCAAAGCAAAGAACTCGCCATCGTCTCGGGGCAGGCAGGCATGCTTTGGGGCGGGGGAAGGGGGGGGAAGGGGGCTTAGGTACATGAGGGAAGATGCCTGCATGTAAAGAAATGAGACCTGTATAGAGAGTCCTGCCAATGGGCAGGAGAGGGCACGCACTGCCATTCTTGGGGCTGGCTGCCAAGAGGCCTCTGTGGACCCATTTCGGGGATGGAGGGGCAGCCCTGGGAGCAGAAGTAGAGGGCCCTGGGCTTGGGAGAGCCATTCGGTCCTGGGCTACCTTGGAACAAGGCTGGAGGATTTCTGCTGCCCTGCCAGCGGCTAGAAAGCTGCTTATTTTAAGACACGCTCCTAAGGAAGTCGGTGCTGCCTTACTCCATTTAATTAGGGAACTGAAAGGCTGCCGCAAGCTGACACCACACGAAAGCACCCAAGAACAAGGAGGAGGAAAGCCAGGGAAGATTCCTGATGGACAGTCACTCACCTTGGACACAATTAGCCGGAGAGCAGGTCTAGGGAAGTAACAGAGGAGAGATCCTCACTGGCTGCTGCAGGGAGGTGGGGGCAGGGGGTGGGGGGATGCAACTGTCTGGTCGCCTGGCACTGGTCATTGAGGAATGGGTCTGAGTAAGAGCCTATCAGGGAAGTCCCTGGCAGAAGCTGGGCACCTGCCTTTCTCTCCTAGGCTCAGAATGCTGCCCCTGTCTCAGCAGACACCCGACTGGCCTCTGGACCTGCAATCCCACCTCGTGCCTCCCTCTCTGCTGCTTTGGGCCAGGTGCAGCCAAATCCCTTCTTCCTCTGATCCAACTGAGACAAGCCAGCCATCTTTCTAAAAACCAGGGATGGGAAATAAGACAAATGAAATAACTGAAGAGTTTATGGAGCACAAACAGAAATCTGTCCTGAGGCAAGTATCATCTAACTCCAGATGGGCTGGCAAGCTACAGGGGCTATACCAACAGGCTACTCCTCTGCGCTCCCAACCCTCTCCGAACCTCAGCTGGCCCTGCCTCCCCTTCACAGTCACCAGGCAGGCCTCCTACCCACACTCCTTCTTACAAGACTACTCAAATAGGCTTCTTTTTACTGAGAAAATGATCAGCATTATTATTAAATTGAAGCATTTATTGAGCACCTACTGTGTGCCCAACACTGCTCAAGAATGAGGATACAAAGACAAAGGGGGGATATAGAAATTCTATCTCCTCTCTGGGCCTCAGGTCCCTCTTTTGTAAAAAGAAGAAGAAAAAAGGCTCTGAGGTCCCTCCTGACTGGCAACCTATCATTGTATGGGCCAGCATAAAATTCACTTCAACTAAATAAGCATTTATGAAGTGCCAACTATGTGCCAGGCCCTATGCCAGTCACTGAGGACAGAAAGGCCCAAAGGGAAGGAGATAACACGCCCATACGTATATGAGCATATACAAAACCTACACATACACAGTCATTATTGTTGTCATTCAGTCATGTCTGACTCTTCATGACCCCATTTGGGGTTTTCTTGGCAAAAATACTGGCATGGTTTGCCATTTCCTTCTCCAGCTCATTTTAAGAGGGAGAAATTGAGGCAAACAGGGTGAAGTGACTTGCCCAAGGTCACATAGCTCAAAACTGTCTGAAGCCAGATTTAAACTCAAGAAGAAGAGTCGTCTTGACTTCAGTGCTCTATCCACTGTGCCACCCAACTGCCCTGCATATGTGTGTGTGTGTGTGTGAATATA
>NC_058136.1:55200583-55246509 GCF_016433145.1 Gracilinanus agilis | reverse complement strand
TCTCTCACACACACACACACACACACACACACACACACACACAATGGAAACACATCCATTATGTATGAGAGATCCCATGAAAAAGATCTTATGATAATGCCAGAAATTACATGAATAATTTAGATAGACTCACTGAGTTTGGGAGAGTCCTTGGAGATCATCTAGTCCCCTAGTCCAACCTCCTCATTTACAGCTGAGGCCCAGAGAGAAGAAGGTACTTTTCTTGACTAAAAGAGTTCCCAGAATTCCCTCAACTCAGTGTTCTATTTCAACAGCTAATATATACCGTGTAAAGCCAGAACTATTCATTTAGTAATCTTACATGCCTCTATCATACTAGTGAAAGAAGCACTCAACAATTTTCCTTCTGCTATTGTCTAGTCACTCCCATTATAAACTGTCATTCCTCCTATGTACTTTGTATAAGAATGGGGTGGCGTAGGGATAAAAAAAGTCACCAGGATTAAAAAGAGCTTCAGTTCTATACTCCTGCTTTGACAATCTCTACCTAATCTAGTATTGGAGGCTAAGCAATACAAAACAGGCTTTCAGGTTGGCTCTCAAAAGAGAAAGGGATGAAGGCAAGTAGTTACATTTTTTTAAACAGGTACCATGCCAAGGTCACCTTTAAAAGCCTACTGGGCCTGTTCAAATGCAAAAATACAAAATAGAGACCATGGATATATGGATTTAAGTAATCCAAGGTCCACAGCTGCCCACAGGGGAAGTCACTGGCTGGAAGGTCTGACCCTACTTTTGGTACCCATTATATGCTCTTAACCTGAAAATGATTAGAGGCAAAACTTTTAAGGCCAAAGTCAAGAACATGATTAGAGGGCATATTCTCTCCCAATAATGGATTTCCCTCAAACACAAACTTTTTGAGAGAATTGACCAGCAACTCATTCAAAAATCTCCAGGCCAAGCAAGGCAGATGACTCTCTATAAAGAAAAGATAGGGCAGGGCACCATTCTGGCCCAAAGCAGCAAAATGGTACTTGCACGTTAGGGGGAGGTAGACAGGTCACTCTGCACCCAAATCTCAGGTAAATGCCTATTATGTATCTCTGTATGACGGATGCCTGGCACCCTTGCCATCTGCCCCAATGACTGCACCTGCTGATTTCCCTCTCCTTTTCAGATCGTGTATGACAGAAGTATTAAAGTCTGGGAAACACAGAGAAAAGGTATATTACCCTTTGGAGCTCTGATAGCCACCCAATGATCACTCTGTAATGTTCACTGGCCTAATTATTGAGGTTCCCTTTTGCCTTGACTCAACTACCCCTCACCCACTGGCTTCCCTGCTCTTTGATAAGAACTTTGAATTCCTGGTCCAGCTGTTCACAGATCTTCAACACACACATACATACACACACATACACACACACACACACGCATACACACACACACACACACACACACACCATGGCACCATACTATAACAATTTTCTAGAGAGTAGAATTTGGCCTCCAGTTCCACATTGAGTGGTTGTTAGGAGAGTCAATCAATATAATCGTATTTCAAAAGACCTCATTCTAAAAATGGCCTAAGTAAAACTAAGGCCTCAGGTAGGGATAACCCAGGGCAACACCAACTGGGGCTGGAGTGTTGACTTGCAAAATGCCTCCAAGCCCACCCCACCACCACAACCCCAACCTGCCCAGCCCAGTCCAACCCATCCCAACCCACACCGTCCCAACCAGCCCTCCAACCCTTGCTGCTTCTTTAAATTGCAGCATTTTTCTACCCATCTGCCAAAGAATAGAAGGTATTTCTATGATCAAAGCCAAGTACAAACTGCCATCTCCTTGAAGACCAAATGGTGAATTCTATTGTCATCATCCACTGTTTCTTCAGTCTATCTCCCAATGTCTTTATGCAGCTTGACTCTGGGCTATCTAATAAAAATAAATGCCACTGAGTTATAGGAGCATAGACTTAGTGCTGGAAGGGCACTTAGAGGCCACTAAGTCCAGCCATTTAATTTTACAGATGAGGAAACTGGGCCCAGAGAGGTACAGTGACTTACCCAAGGTCACATGGCTAGTCCATATTTGAAGCAAAATTTGAATGAAAGTCTTCCTGACTCTAGGACCAGTAGTCTGATCACTGTATCCTGTCCTCTCTCTACACTTACAGAAGGAGGGCCCAGTACACTGATGACTATAGATGTAGTATTAGCAAAGAAATGAATGAGATTGGTTTGTACAAGTGAAAAAGGCAGTTTGATGAAAAAAGTCAACCCCAAGCAAAAGGTAGAAAGGAAGGCCAGAGACGATCCACACGGAGCTCTCACCTATACTGTTCCAGATGCCTGGTTCTGTCCTGTACTCTGTGATTTCTAAGAGGAGAAATTCCACACAGTTTTGTAACCTATACTGGTACATAAAAACCTCTGCTTACGGCTAATCTCTATAAGGTTGACGTTTTTCTTCTTCTTGGGTTTGTAGTAGAGACAGAGGTTGAAAAGCCAGCTGGTCAGCACCTCTCCTACCACCACTGTCAGCATCTTTAATAATGGCATATTAACACCAAAGAGAGAGAGGCATGATGGTCTTATGGAGACAGAAGGGAATCTGGAGGCTGGCAAACCAGGATACAAATGCAGTCTGTCTCTCTGCAACTCAGGCGCTCCCTGAGACCCTCCAAGTTACCATTAAGCAATTCTAGTCAGTTACATATCAGCAGCATCACGATGGACAGCAACTTTTGGATTGGGAATTAAGACTGAGCGTCCATTAGGACAAGGGTTGTTGTTCTGGTCATAGGCTTTACTGATCAGGCTACTACACTCTCGCGCCCAATCCCTGTAGTTTGTAAGATACATGGATCTGCGAGGTGTCTACCTGACCATTTTCCAGCTATGTATGAAAAATACAGGCAGGGACTTACCCCCAACCTTCTCTTCACCCAACTCTTGTCATTTTTTTAAATCTCTTAATCATTTTTGCTGCCTTCCTTTGGCTTTTCTCTATGTGAGATTCCCTTTAATAATTATCTATTCAACCCCCAGGTAGTCATGCACCTGACTGAAGGAAGATTCATATTCTTGCTTGGTGTACACTTACACTCTACTTACGGGTCAGCTTGATGGAGGGCGCCTGGTGCCAGCAGCCTGACTAGGGAGGAAGGAGCAGAGGGGACTACTGCCAAGCAAAAATAAGGGAATGGACACAGAATGGCTGCTCCAGTTTATGGCAATGGGGCACTTGCATGCTCACTTCCCACAGACCAGCACTCCGTTTGGAGAAGGTAATCTACATGGGTAGTCTGACAATTAAATGCTGGCAGGCTGGCCAGCACAGGAAAAATCTCCAAAGTGTCTCTTTTGCCCAGCCCCTCCAAAAGAATGAGGCCTCCCTGGGGGGAAGAGGGAGGGCACCAAGGACTGACTAGCCTGGGACTTAAGGCAGGTTTAGAGCCAAGGCTCTGGAGCAAGTGTGCTCTCCATCGGGACAGGGTGGGCAGGGGGAGGCAGGTTGAAGAACTGGCAGCCCCTCCAACAACACCAGGTGGGGCTTAGACCCAGTTCTAAGGCATCACTTAATCAAGAAAGCCCAAAGCCATAAGGGGGTTGGAGCCTTTCATACATTCTGCCAGGAGTTTCATTAGATATCTAGTGTAAAATCCATTGGGCATTCTATAAATGACTCCAAGTCTTCGAAGTCTGGTACATTAGCATCTAACTGAAGTAGCAGAGATCTGAGCTGTCACCTCTGGTCTACATTTCGAAAGCTCAATGGAAGATGGATCTCTTATACTACATGATTGCGAGAGATGCCTTATTCAAGAGTGCCAGCTGCTCTGAGCTTCCCTAAGTTTCTCATTGTAAATGTTGTCAAAGGAAGCCAGACTCCTGCATGTAAGCCATAAGAGTTGCTGATGGGGCATGGCTATGGCCTTTCCTAATCCTTTTCAGGGACCTGGTGAAGAGAGGAAATGACACACACATTTATATGAGCTCAAAGCACTAGCACGTTTCACTACCATTGTCCTTTTCTAAGTATATGCAGGTAAGACTCATCCTCTCTCAGGCCAGGCCCCAGGTCCCAGGCTCGGCCGTAGTTTGATGTCTAGAAGTCAATACAAGCCCAAGAAAATCAGAATGAGTCACCAAAGCCAGGCTTTTCCTTATTTCCATGAGGTGAGGGGTTTTTAGGAGTCTCCAGTTCAATTCAATTCAATTCAACCAACAACTGCTCTGAGCCTAGCCTGGTATGAAGCCAACTGGGAACAGCATCCAGAGTCTGCACAAGAGGTGGCAACATTTGTCTTAGAAACACCTTTGCCTTTAGCACCATATGTTGCATGGAATTTCTACTGCTCAATTCTTTGGTCAGGGGGTGATAAAATGGGGGACGAGGGAACAGATGGGTCTCCTGTGTTGTATGGAAGTTGGGGGATGGGAGAGGGAGATGTCTGAGAGTCTTCCACATACTGAGGGGCCAAATTAGTGCTTGGGATGACTCTTGACTCAAGTCAGAGTCATCAGCGATATTTTAAATAAACTGGGCATTGTGCAACCCAGGCCAGAGGAAGAGGATAAGAATGCTGGAGATTGCCTAAGTCAACATGTCAGGTCACGTGTGTGGCTACAAGGTCATGAGCATGCTTGGCTACATATAAAAATAGTGAGTTGAGTGTTTGGAAAGAAGTCTGCCTGCTTGTGTCTGTCTTGTGGTATCTTGTGGATGACGGATGCTATTTTCTGTACTTAGCTCTAAACACATCCACGTGAAAAGATGGAATTAGAAAAGAAAGGGTTGCACAGAACAAACAAAACCCATCTGTCTACATCTTCTTGAGGAAATGGGCTGATTTTCGCTACAGAATTAAATTAGCTTGATATCTAATTCATTCGGAATCTCAAAGTCATTCTGCAGAAAGGAAAAGCATCAACAATTTCACCCAAGGGAAGATTAATCAATTCAATTCCACAACTACTTCTCAAGAGTCTGCTATCCACAGTGCCAGGAGATCGGGGGCACAAGGTCTCAGTTGGCACTCACATTCTCGCCTAATATAGGACACATAGGTATCCTGAGGCTTACAAATTCAAGCTCTTCTCATGATTCGCTCATAGTAGCTGCTTCCCAGTAGCAGGCTCTCTCAAAGCCAAGAGCTGCCACTCCTCTGCCTCAACTTCTAGTTGGCCCCAATTGGCATTAAGGGTCTCATTCTACTGGCAAAGCTGAAGACACAATGAATATAGTCTCAAATTGAAATGCTTCCACCTGGAGAAAAAGGTCATAAAAAACATGAATGTGGGCATTCAACTCTAACTACATTAAGGCAAAGGAAAAGAGCTGTTGTAGCTAGTGAGTGCCAATGCATTATTTTTGGAGCACTCATAAGGAGCCTCTGTGCTTGGCACTAGCCATGTCATGAGGTCCAAGACAGAGACCTTTTAAGCTGACTGGGGCTCATGGCTTGCCTGACATCTCCAGACTCAGCACACCCTCTGGGAGAAGGAGAGCACAGGATTTGGGACAGATGAGAAGGAATATGGCCATAACTGAGACAGGGAGAAATTCACAAAGAAGCCAAATATGAAAAATGCCCGGGCTTCGAATGCTCACACAAAGACAGTTTAACATGGAAACCTTTTTTAAGGTAAACCACATAAATTTGTAACAAGGAAAATTTAGGCCTGACATAAGGAAAAGCTTCCTAACAGTCAGAAATATCTCATGGCAGAGAGTCAAGAGTCATCCCAAGCACTAATTTGGCCCCTCAGTATGTGGAAGACTCTCAGACATCTCCCTCTCCCATACAACATGGCTGCGTCAGAGGTGGGGGTGTGCTTCTCCCCCTCATCGAAGGCCTTCATACAGAAGCTGGATGACTGCCCACTTGTAGGGGATATTGCAGAAGGGAATTCTGGGGCAATCTTCAGTTGGATGAGATGGCCTAGGAGGCCTCTCCAAACTCAGGTGACTGTGTGTATATGCATGTATATGTGCGTATAACTTCCTTTGCTATAAAATGCGGTTAATAATACCCATCACACTGGCTTCCCAAGGTTGTCACAACACTAAACTGGATAATGTATAGAAAGTGCTTTAGAGGCTATAAAATACTATTTGTGTATCAACTATCATTTTGATTCAAAATAACATGCAGCCATACTTAGGAATGGGGGTCTGGGAGTAAGGTTAATTGATGTCTTTTCAAATTCTTCAGGAGAAAATCCACATTCTGAGCCCACACAAAGACCAAAGTAATATTAGTAGACTCTGAGCCAGGAAACCTAGCACTGGAGAGGAATGTTCCCTTCTTTGCACAAGCATCATTGCTATTCTCCCAGAGTAAACGCTTACTAATGGTTTGTTGAATTGAACTGGCGAGACATCCAGCCTCTACCTTGTTTTTAGAGATAGAGAAGCACTAAATGAGTAATTAAAAGGGTTGTGCCAAAGGAATTACTTACTTAGTCAAGTCCTTGAATTTGCTCTAAAGTAGCACCAACTGTACAGACTAGACTGCTTTTGAGGAAGGGGCTCTGGCAGTCTTCCAAGTAGACTGTCACCAAATGAACTGATGCTGATTTAGAAGGGCCTTTGAGAGGACACCCAAGGGAGAAGAAGGCTCTGGAAGGGGAACCAGCACTAGAGGCAAAGAGTTGTGCTCACTGCCACATACTTCTCTCATGAAACTAATCAAGATAACACAGGAGAAAAAGATGACACTCCTGAGCCTCCATCTACATGGGTACCAGCTTTTTCTAACATGGTATTGGCAATAAGATGTGCTGGGCCATGTGTTACCTGCCCAGGGCCTTTTTCAAACAAAGGCACTTGTGAGGCAAGAAGCTAGGTCTGGGACCACAGTCTAGGAACTGAGGACAGTTTCTCTGTGAACCCTGCCGGGCTCACTGTAGGGAGACTAGGCCCATTAAGTTGACCTCATCAGGACCATATTCTAACCAAGTTCACTAATCAAATGCTATGACAAAATGATAGTACTTCATCTACACTCGTTAACTAAGTCCACAAGCTGTTACCTGTCATTGACTCTCTCTTTTTCTCTTTCTTTCCCTTTCTTTCTTTTCTTTCTATTTTTCTTTCTTCCTTTCTTTTTTAAAAAAAGATGATAATATCAATAGTTAAGTGTTTCACAGGGTCAGGCTTTTGAGTTTGCTACAAGAGACCTATGGCCTTCCTGATTTCCTTCTCACGAAGCCTTCTTACTCCAATTTGATTTAGAATAAAAAAATTACACCTTGTACAGTTAATTACAGGCAGCCAAAGCACCAATACATTAAACTGGAATCACAAGCAATCGTGGCTTAGGAGGAAAAAATACGTTAGCAACATAATCAAGCGCAACACACAAGGACAGCTCAGAGCAAGCAGACCAATTTTGGTTTTCTAGTCAAGAGGAAATGGTCTCTAAGCATTGTGCAGATGGATTTGGCTGTTCAGAATGCTTGGAATTTGCACCAGGGAAATCATAGAATAAGGCAAACACCTCACATGTCATCTCTTCAGGAGCTTATCTTTATCTTATCAGAATGTTTTTAAAAGACTATTTAAGTGGGAAAATAGTCACTGTTGATCTACCAGAATAATCATTTCACCTGTTTGACAAAATATCTGATAAGTGATGGTGTAGTGGGAGAAGAGAAGGACTACATAAAAATGGAAACTGAGGTAACTGGCCCAATTTCCCACCAAGTTGCTATTGCAACTGAAATTGTAACCATGAAGTAAGCCTCCAATTCAAGTTATCACTGTCTTAGGTGGCACAAATAAATTCACATGGAATCTAGTGATTGACTTTCAAGCTATATCTGAAATGGAGCCAGGAGGCAAACACAACATCCAGGTGGACACAGCGCCTATCTCTGGAAGCTCCTAAAAGAAAAGAATTTCCAATGATTCAAGTCTAGTCTTATGTTTGGGCTTCTGGTTTCAGAGAGCTGGTTACTTTAGAACTGGACATTGTTGTCCAAGAAAAGTCAACTCCCCCTCCATACCTACTTACCTAGTTCCCCAGCTGCATTGCGGCCACCCACGGCATACAGATGGCCCTTGAGGGCGCTCAGGTGGAAAAAGGTGCGCTTTTCATTCAGTGATGCAACCTGCATCCATTTATTGTAACGGGGATCAAATCTGAAGACGGTGTCAACTGCTGTTTTGCCTTTTGTGTCATAATTACTCTGGCCACCGACGACATAGAGGAAGTTTCCGATGACTGCGATGCCGTGCTGATATCGTGGGGCATCCATGGGGGCTAGGGATTTCCATTCGTGGGCCTTCTCATCATACATTCTCAATTCCTTGCTGACCACCAGCTGCTGTCTCAGGACGCCTCCCAAGGTCACCAGGTGAGTACTGTCGGAGCGGATGGCGGTCCTCTCTGACTGCATCACGGGCTGCATGTAGGGCATCATTTGGTAGTTGCTGGCTTCCAGAAGCAAGTTCACACAAGTATTGTCCGTTCTCATAAAGTCCACAGTTTGCACGTAATTAATGAGATCTTGTGGTGTCATCAGGGGAAAGCGAATATTCTTCATCAGCTTGGAAGCAAACTCCATCCGCAGCTCATCATAGCGGAGCCAGCGACAGGCGGCCTTGAAGAGATCAAGCTCACTGCAGTGCTTAAGGCTGTTACTGGAAAGCACAAAGGCCAGCCGTTCAAAGGGGAGTTTCACAAACTCGCCGCTATTCAGGACAGCAGGGAAGTTCTTCAGGATGAAGTTGTTCACGTATTTGTCCACTTCGGTGAGGTTGTAGGTATTGGCAATGCGCCCCACTTCGACGCAGTTATCCAAAGATACCTGTTCAGGGAAGACAAAAGGGACCATGATGCTGTCAGTCCTAGGAACATGTTAGGATGGCAGAGTTAAGTCAGAAACTGCATAAGAATATATCAATAAATGTTCATCTCAGTAGAATGATGGATAGAGACCCCAAAACCACATTTTTTGTCTAACTCAGTGAAAGGATGAAAAAAGAAAGCAGCCACTGGATTCAATCGAGTCAGAGAAATGCTGAAAGAAACTCAGCAGGCCTCAAGACAACTAGCGCTACTATTTCCCCTTACTCAAAGATTGATAGCCTAAAATGTTTTTAATTCTGGACAAATTCACATTCTAAAACTATTTGGAAGAGTTAAACGTTTTTCTCTCAATCCCAAGTCAGGTTTGCTAACCTAAAAAGAATGAAAACAAACAACATCTCACATCAAGGTGACTGGCAACTCTCTGGCAGGCCACCACACCAGCCTTCCTTCCATCCACCTCCCCCTCTCTCCCTTGGCCTCTATAAATGGTTCTGTTTTCCTTGGAGGCTCCATTAGGCAAGAGGCAATAAGAATCCCAGAAGTAATGCTACCTATGGACCCAGAAGTGTCATTACTCAGACATTGGTTCAAAAGTTTCCCTTCAAAAGAATTCAGGTATACTCCATCAACAATTTATAGAATCTTAGGGTGCTATAAGAATTGGAAGTATGGAAAGCCAATATGAAGATAGACACTGACACACACACACACACACACACACACACACACACACACACACACACACATATATCACTTTTCAAAAGATGTTTTTAAAGGGGAAAAACACCTGCCAAAATCAACTCAAGTGCAGATGCATTTCCCATGGCATCTTCACCTTATAATTGGAAAAGACCTGCTTGGGGTCATCTTGTCTGACTCTTCCCTGGACAAGAATCTCATCTCTGACATCCTAGCTGAAATGCAGGAAAATCCAGAGACATGTGCAATCAAATGGGAAAAAGAGTAGAGGAAGGCAAGCCAAGCACAAGGAGTTTGTACTTAATGTCCACTGTAACTGATGAAAGGTGCCAAGCACTCAGCTGACCTGCACTCCCCAGTGACAGTCTTTCAATTCATGAACAGACCATCATATGTTTTGCCCCTTCCTGTGGTCTTTTCCTCTGGACTAAACATTCCCTGCTGGAGGTCCTCTTATGGCACACACATAAGGCCCTTGACTATCCTGGCTGTCCTTCTCTACATTCTCTCCAATTTATTAATGTCCTTTCAAAAATGTGCCATCCAGAGGTGAATGTGAGACTCCGCATGTGGTCTACAGCAAAGAGCAGTGAGACTATCATCTTCCTAGCCCTGGATCAACCTTATTAAATGCAGAAAGTTTTAAAGAAGATTTTTACTCCTCATTTTGTATATTTAGCTGATTATGATTTTGTTGAGTTGAGCATATAATTGTTTCCCCTGCGCTCCCCACCACCACCGTCCACTGGAACAAAGAAATATAGTTTCTAATCAGTGCTTGCTTTTGGCCACACGTCACAGAAATACAACAGCAAGCAATTGATGCACCTGAACAAACTTTTTAAGAGGTGGCCAAACTAGTGGCATTTCAATACCATCTGAAAGTAAAATGCAAGGATCTGGAAGTAAGGATGAAGGATACCTCAGTCAATTTGGACATGCACATGTGCGAGCTCTTTCCTTCCTTCCCCTTAGTTACTGAAGGTCTCTCTCGCACCTCTCCTCCAAATTTCTTTGAGAAGTAAACAAGTACACATCAGGAGTTAGCCCTAGGCAGGCAAATGGCAGGATCCTGAAGTAGGAGTTTGAACTAAGCATTGTACAGTCAACCATCGGGGCTATAAAATAGCACATTTCTTCTCAGCTTCCCTGGCTCCTCAGCTAATTTAAAATCAAATATTTCAAAACTGAGGGTTACTTTTTTCATTAGAATACTAGACACCTATCTCCTGATCTCTACTCTCTCATCTTCAACTTGCCCTGTGGACATATCAAGCTGAACTCATTAATTTTCTCCCCAAACCTTCCCCTCCCCACCCCATGACTGTGAATGGGAGCACCATCTTGCTAGCCCCCCAAACTCTAAACGTGGGGGTTATCTTCAACTCTTATCCAATTGATTGTCAAGTCCTATTGTTTCTGCCTTCATAATTTTTCTTGTATGGCCCCCTTTATTCTTTTGACATCTTCACTCCCTGGTCCATGCCCTTCTGGTTGGCTTCTCTGCCTCATTCCAGTTCATTCTCTAATCAGCTGTCTAATCTTCCAAAAGTGCAAGTCTGATCATGTTTTCTTCCCATTCAAACTCCAGTGGCTCTTAACTGCCTTCAGGACCAAATAGAAATTCCTCTGTATGGCCTTTAAAGCCCTTCCTAAAATTATGCCTTGCCCCTTCCTACCTCCTTTCCAGGCTTCTCACACTTCTCTACACTTCTCACACACACCACCCACAGCAAGTGCTAGGCAGTTCAGTTGGTATTCCTCACCCAGGCCACTCCATCTCCTGCCTGAAGATGGATGTCTCCCATGCCTTGAATGTCTTCCCTCCTCATGACTGCCTCCAGGCTTCCTTTCAGTCTCAGTCAGAATCTCACCTTATATAAGAAGCCTTTCCTGGTCCCTCTCTAATCTTAGGGCCTTCCCTCTGAGGCTAGTCCAGCTTTATCCTGTGTCTATCTTGCTTGTACCTGGTAGATCACATCTCATCTCCCCCATTAGACTGGGAGCTCCTGAAGAATTAGGACAGTTGCCAGGTTCTATAGCTTTGTCCTAACCCTTCCTTTTCATTTAGACTAGTAAAAGAAAACAGGGTGCAAGCTGTTGTTTAGAATTATGCATGCCACTGTTTATCTTCATTAACACATGAACAATCTCAATACAGTTGGCTTCATTTTGCTTCATCTGCAACAAATTCTACCTTCTAGCCAAATGCAATGGGCTAGAGGGATGGCATCAGTTTTCTGTCAGCAGCCACAGTTGGAAGACCAACTCTGGGGGACGATGCTGACAGGTTTCTTGGTCAGACACACAATGGACTAGATTGCCTCGAGACCCCGTACAACTCTGGCATTCTGGGATGGGGCTTGGGATCTCACCTAGTGGAGAAAGTTGCAGTGTGGAGACTTCCTCCACTAAGTCAGATCATCAGTTTCTCTGCAACTTAGAGAGGAGAGCTGCCTCAGCCACTCAGATACCAATTGATTTACTCATGGTCAAATAACTACCTGAACCCAGGCCTTCCCTCAAAAGCTTCTTGATTTTCTCTTTGTTAATTTCTGCATCTCAGTTTAGTTCCGGAAAACCCAAGTTCTCACTCTTCTTTAGCTGGCGTGAGAGAGGGAAGCTCTGCTTAGGCTGACCTCTTCTCTAAATGGAGGAGATGATAAGGAGGAGTTGGGCAGGGGAAGAGGGAGCAAATTCAAATGCTTCCCAGCTACTCCTGTGCAAGACTCTCCCAAAGTATTCTCAGGACATAGCAAATACAAATATCAAATAAATACTATATCTATATCTATATCTATATCTATATATAAAATCAAAACAAAATAGCATTGGCCATATATTTTTAGAACAAGAGAATCTGCTGAATCCCTTGACTTCACTGTAATTGGATTTGATCTAGATCTGTCTGGAGTACATATATTGTCCATAGCAGGAGGGAGAAAAAATGGAAGCTTTGCAGATACTTAGAATCTGCCAACAAAATGGGCCTCTTTCTCACTGACCTCAAGAATTGACCTTTCAAAAGTAGACACAGCTTGACAGAGAATTCAACTTAAGAGTTTCTGTGAACAGCCCTGGCTCACTAGTCCCTCACTTCTTCCTCTCCTCACTTCCCCCACCCCACTTCCTCCATTTCTCCCCTCCCTTCCCCTCTCCTCTTCCTTAGTTATTTGCATACTAAATCTCTACTTGAAGAAATGAAATGCATCAGCAAATGTCACGCTGGGGATAAACTCTGCGAACAAGGCTAGCATACAAATATGCCTATTAAAAACTAAGCCATGAGTAATTGAGTCAGGTCCCTCTTTTCCTCTGATATTGTGTGTCTTCATAATGTCACACAAATCTTAGATGCAAATATCATAGGAGATTGACAGGTGGCTAAGACAGCATGGCAGACAGTCTCGATTTTCCTTTTGTTGAAAATCTAAAAGGAGACTGATGGCAATGACCACTTATATCAACTACGTTCCCCACAAAGGGAAGAGAAATACTATTTATGAAAAAATAAAGTTACCATAAACAATTTTCAAAGAATGAATTTAATTCTGGGCAGCATCATATTGAGCATTTTCCTTTCATCAGAGTCAGGCTACTGCCTTCCTTCCCAGTAATGATGTCCATGCACCAAGAAGTGTCCCATGGACAGGAGATGCCCAAGAGCACTTAACTAGCCCTACTGTGCACTGGAGCTGACTACTTTGCTCGATTAGTCCTCAGAAAGATTGTTTAGGACTAGCACATGAATGTCCCTTTGTTTTTTGATTTGTTAGGATTTTAGTTTTAGGAAGCCCCCAAATACATGGCTATGCACTGGCCTTGCTAGATAGCAGACAGAGACATGGCAGAACCTTAGTTGGGGGGCATAGCATCCTGTTGCAGAGCTTCTCCACGCCAAAGCTCCCTTGCATTTTGTCTGCCCAGAGCATGGGATCCCTAATCAACAAATATGCCTACACACAGTACAAAGGCACACGCACATGCACACATATACATGCATACACAAACAGATGCATGCTAATGGGGTAGGTTCCTAGATTTTCTCACGAGATTGAGAAATGATAAAATAATGGTGGTTAGTTTCAAAAGGTACATAAACTACCTCGCCAAAAGTTGTTAATCAAGGATTCTGGAGGTGATCTTTATCAAGAGGCTGACATACTTTGATAACTACATTAGGAAGGGAAATAAACAATCGGAATCCAAGATGAGACTCACACTTTATAATTTAGAAATAGGAATAAAAAATCAGATCCTAGCATCTTAACTCCCTCCCTCCAATTTCAACTTCCACTGTTTAAAAAAATTAAGAAAAGAAAGAAGTATATGAAAATAAGAGAATAAAGGAAACTACATAATGGTTAAAGGTCCTTAGGAAATAACTTCTACAGGGCCTGGGATAGACCATGACAAATCATCCAGTTCACAAAGACAGCTGTCTATCCTTTTCTTAAAGCTCTCCAGAGAATGAATGGTAATATGCAATTTCCCAGAATGCTCCCTTCCTGGTGGAAAGGGACTGAGCCTTTGGAGAGCTCATGTACAACAGTGAGTATGCTGTGGGAGGACAATAAGCATTCATTCTTGCCACTTCTAGCAATAAAGAGATCCAAAGATACGAAGAAAGGACAACTAAAAATAAGAAGCCCATATTATTCATATTCCACAGTTAATTATTGGTAGTTATTCACATGAAACTATCACCCAGGTAACATGAGGCAGGAAAGAAAAGTTCCTAAATCTAGGCCTCTCAAGTATAGAGAGTTTCAACTACAAGAGTTGGTTTTGGTCCAGGGTAACTAAAGTAAAGCCAAGATAGGAGGAATGAGGTGGGTTAACCAAGGGAAGGAAGGGGGAGGGGGAGAGGAGGACAGGGGAAATGGGGAAGTAAGAATGAGCCAAGGCAGTGGTTGACCTGTTCTAGATACTGGGTCACATGGTAGAACATGGTAGAACATGTTAGAAGAGGTAATGTTCAACTACATATATGGTAGATTCAGTGGATGTGTTGGCCAGTTTTGCTGGACTGCTTTTGTTGTCATTAGAAGTGATGGCTCTCTGAATAAAGAGAGATATTGGGAAATGAAGGTCATGTATGAAGGTTAAGTAAAAACCAAAGAGATCATGAAAAATCATTTTAATGAAAAATAAATAAATTTTATGTCCTCAGAAAAAGGCAAGTTGAGATAACATAAATATGGAGAGAGCCGGTTCCCTCTAGACATGAGAACCTGGCCAACACTGACCAAGATAAACCTGAAAATAGATATCTGACAATAGAAGACAAACAAGGGGATGGAGGCAAAGAAATAATACCTAAGTTAATGGCTGTATAAGAGAAAAAATGAGATCATTTCCAAGTCTCTTCCCTGAGGTTCTTCTGTCTTCAGCCCTGGTTGAACCCCAACTAGAAAACTGTGGCCAATTCTGGGTGCCCCATTTTAGAAAGGGCATTGATAAGCAGCAATACATCCAGAGGAGGGTGACAGGGCTAGGGAGGAGATTCGAAACTATTCCACATGAAGGTTAGGCTGAAAGAACTGGGGGCATTTGGTCAACTGAAGAGATGGGGGACAGGGCAGGAGCTCAATTTTTAATTATTCCAATTCAGTGCCAGAGATCTTTGAGAGCCTAACCTGTGCAGGTGCTGGTGCTATGGCTGGGGGTGCAAAGAGAAAGAAAAAAATTGTTTCTGGTCCCCAAGGGACTTTCAATTAAAGGACCATCACACAGAAAAGGACTACAGTTAGTCTAGTTAACCTCAAAGGGCAGAACAAGTACCAACAGGTGAAGGGGCAGATTTGGACTCAATACAAGGGAAAACTTTCTAACAGTTGGAGTTAGATGAAAATGAAACAGGCTACCTAAGGGGAGAGAGAGAGAGTAAATTATCACTGAAGACCTTAAAGACTAGGTCACCACATTATGGAACAGACTCAGGTTCAACTGAAGGACCTTTTAGCTTCTTCCCAAATGGGAGATTTGGGGATGGTTTCCATTATTTTGTCTGAAAGGATGATGTAAGCTACCAGATTGTATTCCTTTGAAAGTATAAAAATATAATCCAAATGCAAATATAAATGTTTTGAAAGAATGAAGAAGAGCATTTGTTAGGTACTAACTTTGTGCCAAAAGCACAGTGCTTTGTGGGTTCTTTGATACTCAAACACTATCTCTGAAACAGCTTCCCACTGAAAGCATGGAACAGCAAGAATCAGCTAGGAGAACTGTATGGGGCACATATATTGTACTGCTACTGAGGGAGGCAGGGTCTGTTATCTCCCTGTACTTTACTCTGCCCAAAACTTCGCACTACAGCCCACTGAAGCATGTCAGCAGGTCAAGATGTAGGTATTTTTGAAAGGAGCAGGAGGGAAATGCTAACCCAAAGTGAAGACTGGGTTTTTTCATACTCTCAGGTTCCTGGAGATCAGAAGCTTAAGAAGGAGCCTTAATCCTAAATGTGATGACTTAAGATTGGAACTTCCTACAGGCTCTTTGAATTGAAAACACACACACACACACGCACACACACACACACGCGCACACACACACACACACACACACACACACACACACACACACACACACACACACACACAATCCTCCTTTGAAATGTATCACCAGCAACTTGAAGCCTGTAGGAGAAAGAAGGCAAAGGGTCCAGTTCGAAGGTGCATTTGATAGCTGAGAGGAGAAATGAACAGATTTAACGCTGAGACTGCCCTTTGAAAAAGAAGAGAGAAAGTATTAAGAAGAAAGACAAAGGAAAAGATGGGCAAGAGAAAAAGAAGTACAGGGAGATAGTTCCACAAATATGACTTTGGTCTCCTGGGGAAAGCTATCCACTGAAAGGGTCATAATACTACTTACTACCTGCACAGAAAAAAAATGAAGGGAGGCCTATGGGGTTGGCTTTATATAGAAACAGAGGAGTCCCCTCTCTATACAAGGAGGGCATGGGAGAAGTTGGCTTCTAAACTTTTTTCTAGGTCGGCGTCACATATGCCCATGCAAGAATGGAAAGCTTGGCTAGGGGGAAGGAAGAGTTTAATCTTAAAGTCAGTGTTTAAATGGGTCAGAAGAGAAAGGCATTTTCAAATGGATGAAACAACATGGTTCTAATGCAAATTTCAGCTGAGTTAGGGGCCAACACATTTGATTCACCCTCATGCAGTTTTATAGAAATTCAACTTAATTACTGAAATTAGAAAATTAATCAATAAGGACAGGAATGCTTAGCCAACAGTGAACAAAGTGAATTCAACATTACTCATAGCTTGCCTCCAAAGTACAATCCCCCGACAAACACCTAAAAGAAAAGAAACTCTTCCATGGGATCAATCAGAAGTAGTGGAGATAAAGAAGACGACTCACCTTTCCTTGAGTCAGATATAAGGAGATGCCCTGGAAATCCTTCTAGAGAAAACTCCTTTAATCTTTTCAAAACAATATAGAAGGGAGTAAGGCTGTGGCAGTAGGCGGCAGCAGTAGCAACGGAGCAGAGATAGTCACTGAACCTGCTAAGGCACTGTTTGGTGCACTCCTGGCTGCACCTTACACTCTGCCCCTCATCCCCAACTGGCATCTGCCTGAGCACTGGCCCCTGAATGTATGTTGTGTCCCCTTGACGCCATGTGTGAGAGTGGCAAATGGTTCCAAGTCTGGGGTACGGGAAGAAAAGCCACCAAGATTTCAGGAAAACTATTTCAACTAAAGGCCTCAGAGTTCCCAAGGCACTTCTCCAGTATTTCATTTACATATCAGCCTTTTGTGTAAGCACAGGCATGTGCAGGCACTAAGTGAATCCCAGGAGAGCAGTCTCAGTGCCCAGTGAAGAAGAGCCCAATTCATTCAGGGCTGCACATATCTGCAAGGCTCTTTATGACCTCTAAGTCCCTCCATGGAATTTCTGGGCTATTGACTCAGTTTTCCAAGGACTTCTTTGCTCTTCTTCTGATTTCTTTAAGACTGCTAGCCTGAGGACCCTTGAAACAGAAAAGGTATGAGTCTGACTGCCTGTCAAGTGGCAGGGGATTTGGGGCTGTTCGGAAGCCCAAAGGTGGAGAGTCCCAAACTGGAAGAGAACATGGAAACAACAATAGCAAAAACAAGCCCAAGGTATCTTACCCCAGATATCAGAAACACCTTGCAGAAGTCCAGGACAGGCAGGATCTGCAAAAAGCTTGCAGCTTCGAGTGTATCTTGAAGGTTGTCCATATTCAGAGAGAGTTTGGCCGTGTAAATGAAATCGATGATTTTCTTCAGCCCGACTTTATTCACCCCATGGAGCTTAATGCACATTAAATCTTGTTCTTTCATGCCACCTGGAGTAAAAAAAGCATGGGGATAAAGGAAGGTGGTTATTTTAATGAAGGCAGAACTCACTTCTGCTACTAATAATATGGAATAAAATCAAGGTACCGCCTATAGGAGAGAAACACCAGGATCCGGGGTGGGGGGGGTGTTAGTAATTAAAAGAGTACCACTAGCCAAAGGATGGCTGCCATACCAAAGGGAGACAAGTGAGTGTTTCCTCCACTTACCCAGAGGGGCTTTTGTCAGAACTATCCTTCACATTCAGGTAACATGCCTTCATAATTGACTTCAAATTAAGACAGAATATTAAAGGACCACTCTACCTGTGAACATAGCCTTGAAGTAATCACTAGCAGATGCCATCATGGCCCTGTGAACAGGGAAGGCTTCGTCTCCGTCTCCAGGGACTAGGCTCACATCACAAAGTAATCCTTCAACACGAAGCTGGTCAAAGCCCTACAACGAGATCACAACTTCAGCCATTTATTTCTCAAGAAAGAACTGAAGTGCAGATGACCTTGGTGGCCTCCTATTCTCTCTGCTGCATGGCCATCGGGAAGAAAACACAAGTCATTCTATAAACATTCAGAATCCAAGAGGCTGCTTAATAGTGGCAAAGAAGGCACAGAAAATCAAAGTGGTTTCAGAATCCAGAATAATTAAAGATAGAGTGAATAGCTTCCCAAGTGAACTATTAACACTAAGAAAAGTAGACTACACGGGGAGTTGGAGGGGGGTTGTCAAGCTTCACTTTTTTGCTCTAAAAAATGAGGGGGCTACATTAAAGCTTTTTCCCAATTCGAATATTCTATGATATAGTCTCTGTGGGGGGAGCGATAACTATGTGTATATGTATGCATCTCTTTTTGGAGGGGATCGGGGAGAAGATCTAGACCCATAATTTCATGAAACAAGGGAATTCTTCATATGTGAACTCCTTCCACTGATATAGATTAATGACTCTGCAAAACTCTTAAAGGTTTATTGAGAAGTTAACGGATTGGCTCATGGTCACATATATACACATACATCTATCTATTCTATTCCTCTATATGGCATAGTGAGTAGAGAGCTGGTTGTACTCAGGAAAGTTTGGGTTCCAGTCTTGCATGCCATACCTGTGTGACCATTAGATCATATATCACCAAGACTTTATTTTAATAACAAGTTAGGGACCTATTGCTGTGGGAAAGGGCAACCCGACCGGAGCCTTGGTAGAGGCGGGGTACTTGGCCTTGTCTCCTGGGCTGCTGCCCAATTCCATACAATGACCTTGGCCTTGACACTCACATCAAAGCACTTCAGATCAACATCACCAGGGAAAAAGATTCCACAGTGGGGAGGAATTGGGGGCAGATCTTGTTTTTAACCAAAAAACCTTTTTTCCATCATCTACTCCCCCCCCCCCGGAAAATTGTCACATTTTCAAATACTAGGCAACAAAAGTGTTTATTCTAATTCCTTTAGGGAGACATGTTTTCTTTTGCAACCCCTAAGATACTTTTTATTTCCATTTCTTTTCCATTAAACCACCTGCCAACCATACATGAAATCAAGGCCATCGTAGGGAGGAGGAGTAGAGCTTCTCTCTGAATTGGGAATCCAAGGGAAACATTATAGGCAGACGAGCCACCAGGCCAAGGCCAAAGGATGGGGCTGTCGAATGCAGATGAGTATTATGAAGGTAGGAAAGGAAAGAGAAGATGTAGACCAGGCAGAGGAAGAAGGGAACCTCGGACTGGCTATGAAAAAAAAAATCTAAGATTCCTTACTTACTAGAGATCGCTGCTACTCAGCAGATCGTTGGCCAAGTACCCCGCCCCTACCAAGATAGGCTCTTCTTAGCTGTGTGACCCTGGGTAAATCACTTAACTCCACTGCCTAGCCCCTAGCATTCTTCTGCCTTGGAACCAATATACAGTATCGATCTTGAAGATGGAAAGTAAGGGTTAAAAAAAACCTCTCTCTTGATAACCTGTTCTAGTTTTTAAATCATCTGAATAATTTAAAAATTCCTCCTCTGTCTAATTGGACCCTATTGGGCAGGCCATGGAGGCCCATTTTCTCCTGTTCTGGAATCCATGGGAAGAGGAATGGATAGCCTTCTATAATAACCACTTAAACTATTCCTCAGGCTTCTTTTCTCCAGCTTAAGTTAATTTCATTTCTATAACTCTTCTTCATTAGGCCAATTTTCCAGCCGTTTACAAGTTTTTGATGTTTTCCTCTAGACATTAACATTTCTCGACACACTTAACATTTCTCGACATCGACATCTCCAATGACACAGACCAAAAGTGGACCTAATAACAATGGCTTTCAAACTCTAAGGATCTAGTTTGTGGACAAATAAATGGAAAGTATTTCTTTGCCCATTGAATAGTAAACACATGGAACTCATTATCCTAAGGGAGACCGTATAAGCTGAAAACACAATGTCATCTAAACTTGTAAAGCCCTCTGGCAACCATCCAGCATGTAACAAAGATCAGTAATTTAGAAGATTGTGCCTGATTGACTGTTCCGTTCCCAACCAAATGCTTAAACTGATAGCTCCTGTTCTCATTGGGGGCCATCAGCACATCAAAATAGTGTTTATTGAGCCTGGCAAGGAGCTGATCATTGTCAGACAACAGGAAATGAGTGGTTCAAGTCAGCCCAGGAGAGCTGGTAAACTTTCAAGAATGCAATTCTCAAGATGCAAAGGGAAACTCTTCTACTAGGGAGGAAAAATGGTAGTTGAGTGAAAATACTAAAGCAGAGAGAAACACAGGGAACTCAGTAGCTGATAGATTTTTTTCAAAGCTAAGCATAAAAGATAGAAACAAGGAAAGGTAATAGGATGAAGAAAGAGACAGAAGAGGTCCAGTAAAACAGTATCAGGAATGCAAGAGCCTGGTGAGGGTAACTACAGACCACCAAAAAGGTGCTCTGGGATAGTAGAGAGGGAACAGTCCTGGGGCCGAGAGGAGGATGGTAATGGAGAGGACCACTGCCTAGAGGGGATGAGAATGATAATGCAAAACCAAGAGGGGCATCAATTTTTAAGGGGATTCTATTTTTCTCTGCTGACAGAAATACTCTGAGCCCTGGAAATGACAGAATAAAAAGGGTCAGCAGGGAGCTGATCCCCAAGGTAAGGAAGGAGAGATTAAGATGCCAAGTCTTAGGATGAGGGGGCAGTAGTCCAGGTAGCATCATTTAAGGGAAAACTAAAACTCAACTGCAATGTTTGCATCTGCTGCGTCATAAATGTGGGTTTGCAATGGAAGAAGTTTCTTCCTAGGTCATGTGTCAACAACTAGGACACAGTGCCATCAGGGAAGAAACAGACCTTAGTGGTGGCCTTGGGACCAAAGAGATAGACTTCTCTAATAGCATCTCAAACAGAGCGAGAACAGCAAGCTGTGCCACTCAATTAGGCCTTGTCTTTAAAAAGTAGATGTTATTAAAATAGCTAAATATAAATATTTGGTAACGCCACCAGAAACACATTTAAACTGAATGTATGACTTAAAACAAAATTTGAAGAAACACAACTAGTGAAGTACACTTACCTTATCAATTCTTCCTTCTTGATCCAATGGGGGCTCCCATTCTAGGCCCTATCCCCTCATCCCCAGCCCCTCTGAAGTTGGGAGTTTGTTATGCCCTCTCAGGACAAATTGAAGGCTCCAGGTCTTAAAGTCTATGTGCCATCATAAGCCTCTTCCATGCACTTCTCTCTGCCTAGTCTATTTCATCCATGAAAGCTTTTAAAGCTCAGGAATCAGAAGGGATCCTTGGGCCTTCCCATCATTCCTAATGACCAAGAAGGCATCTGCTTCTAGTTGGCTCCCAGTCCTCTTGACCCTCTTATGTCTTTCATCTCTTGATTAAAAAAAAGGCCTGATTTCACTATAGTAGGGACACCCTGCTACAGAAACTTCCCTCTTGGGCACTATCTCTTCCCAATAACTACTTTCCCTGGCAGTTAGCTCATGTTATACAACAACAACGACAACAATGACAACTGACATTCAATAAGGGCTTTAAGAGTTGCAAAATGCTTTCCGTGCATTATCTCATTTGATCTTTCTGACAACCCTAGAAGGGAGGTCCTGGGCATCATACCTCAATTTGCCACTTTAAGGAAACTAAGTCTTACCCTATTTCTCACCAGCTACCCTACCTTTGGACTTCTCTGGATCTCTCCATCGTGTCTTCCTTCCCCAGGACACCCATTATTGGGAAAGTTCATTATTATCCAAGACTGACCCTGCGTGATCCTCACATGTCCTCAGGCCCTATTATGCCCCTCTGATTTAACCCTCTGACTAGAGGGCAGGCCACAATCTCTGGGGCCTCTATTTAAGGAGGGGGTTCAGCATAGTCTTAAGCCTTGTCTCCCTTTCCCAGTAGCTACGCTGTTATGAGGCATCTCCAGATCCCTCCATTGAGCCCTCGTGTTGGATACTTTCTCCCCTCTCCAGTCCCCCCCTTCACAGCTTCCTTTAGTATATTGTCCTCCCCATTAGATTATAAGCTATTTGAGGGCAGGGACTCCAATTATCCCAAGAGATCCATCTAGGGAAATCCAGTGGGGTGAATATGGCCAGTTCCTCCCTCCCCCCATCCCTAATTCCAGCTTACAGAGCCTATTCCCTTATTGCCTACTACTGCTTCTCATTTGCTACAGTTATGAAATATTGAGCAAAGAAGTGTTTGATTGCAAGAGAAAGGTCAGAGCTCTCACACTGTTCGAGAACTTGATTTAATTGGAAAATAAAAGGGGCTAAAATAGACTTTTACATAAACACAGTGTGGGAAGTTTCAATTAGCTATTCCAAATAAAAGAGGAATGGCTCATTGGTCAGGTACTTTGGAGGAAACAGGTGCTCCAGAGAAATTATTTTTCAGATGACTGAAGTCAGCTTGTGAGGGCCAAAACTTGATTCAGTTCATTTCAATGGAAACCTTTCTGAAATACATTTTAGGCTCCCTGCCTCTATACATATCACACAAAGAATGGACTTCCCAAGAAATGGCCTGAGGCCCACACATGTAGGGGCCAGACTCCCTGATAGCAGCATAACCCAAAGGAGCTCCCATAGTCCCAAGCTGCTGTGTAATGCATCTTTTCCCATCTTGGATCTGGAAGTACTGCTAAGAGTATATAGCAGCCCACTGCAAACGTCTTTCAAGCTTGGCATTTCCAAGGTGACCCAAATACAGCAAAAGAAGAGGATATTGTATTACCTGTAACACCACTGAACTATGGGTATTGCTCGTGAAAAACCGTGCAGTTCCTGTCTTAGATGACTGCAGGTGGGCAGCCAAGCCCATATCGCTGTTAACAAGAGCCACTTTCATGTGAGGGTCTTCGTCTTCCACCAGAGATCTAAAAGAATTGAAGGGGAAAAGCATAACTTTAGATCTGCCCATCAGTTCATAATAATGGGTAAGATGGCAAAGTAAAATCATGACAGTCACTGCTAGCCTCCAGCTTCCATTTCTTGGTTATGAATGCACGAAGAAACTAGAGAAATTCATGGCTTCATCCAAAGCTTGCCAGGGTCTGTGAGGCCAAAGAGGAACTCTAAGAAGAATGCCTAAGTTCATCCCAGAGTGCTAACACAGTTGGCTGCTTTAACCCAGTGCTAGCTGACTGCTCCCAGGGGTGCTTTGGGGGTTCTGTTGGCACCCCAGTCAAACTGACAGAGGCTTCAGCACCCCACTTGGGGCTCACCTGGCAACCCTTTAAAGCAGAAGACAGGAAATGTGACTACCAATGTATAATATACCTTTATTTCTAATGTGCCTTTCTTTTCAATATGTGGGCATTCTAGTGAACTTTGGAAAGAGTCACTGTCACTTAGCTTAAGTGTGGGCTTCTCAACAGAACAGCAGTTGAGTCTCTGTAGAAAAAAGATGCTACAGAAATAAACATAAGACTAATGACCTAGTGCAGTACCAAGAGTCTGTGTGTGGCTGTTCACATACCAAATTAAGTGATTCTCAAGGGGGAAAACACCAATATTCAGTAAATTGGGCCTGATATTTTGCCTGGCATTCAAGGCCTCCCGCAATTAGCTGCAACCCATGCTTTCTGGAATTATCTTCTACTATTCCCTCTGTGTATTCTTCCAATGTATATACATTGCAAGTAAACTGGATTAGTCACCCTTTCCCAGTTTCCTACCTCTATTTCCTTGTTCACACAATTCCCCATGCCTGGACTACTCTCGCTCTCTCCTAAGCCTGCCCAAGCTTTACAAGCCCCACTTCAATGCCACCTCTTCTGTATAAACTTTCTTGATCCTACTGGCTAGTTACTCTTCACCTGGGACCTCACATGGCACTCTGGACCTTGGGAGGACACTTGTCATGTTCCCTAATTATTACATGGGATCATGACTCTCTGTGGGCCCCACCATTAACATCATAATCTCCAGCCAAACACCAAGCAGAAAAGGCTTTGGCTACAGGCATATGGAGAGCCTGCATACCTATGCTGGCTACATTTGGGGAGACTGAGTGGCACGGAGATCTCTCAAACAACAAATTGTTTGGCCATAGAAACTCCCTAAAATTACTCAAGTCATTGGGGGATTGTGATCTGTGTTGCAGGAAGGGGAGCTAGAAACTGAGCCCCTCAAAAAATGCCCTGCCCATAATGGTCACAAAATAACTAGCAAATAAAATTGGCCTGGGCAATGTCAAGAGCTGAAGATTAATGAAGTTCTTTGGAAATGTTCAGGAGCCTAGTATGGATTATTTTTCCCAATGAGAATAACAATACTGTCCGTTGATTCATTGCTCTGATGCTCACTGGTCCAAGAGATCTACCCAAGGCCATAGGCAGGTAGACACTATGGGGTTTAGCAAAAGGAAGCAGTTTACTTTAGGCCTGGGGGTCAGAAACCCCTCCAGGGCACCAGAGGGAGACTACAGGGCCTGTGACCTGGGCTGTTCTCACTAATGCTCTATGATAAGAGGCATTTCTTTCATTCTGAGCAGAGGCCCACTGGCTTCTTCACCAAGCTGGCCCACAGCCTGCCTGCCACAGGGGTCCAAGACTCACAAGAGAAGAAGCAGCCCTGGCTTACCATGGGGTCTGATTTAACAGCAAACTGCCAGACAAAAGGGAAAATGAAGAGGGCCTGGGACTGAACGATGAGCTAGAGCTATGGTTAGCGGGGGTGGAAGCAGGGAGGATGATGCCTCAGAGGGGACTGAGAAGAAATGTTCAGACAGATGAAAGGAGCCCCAGAGGAGAGCAATGTCAAGAAAACCCCAAAAGAGAAAGGGTTGTCTAGGAGAAGGGGCTGTTGGGAGAAGCCAGTGTCACAGAGAGGTCAAGAATGGCAAGGACTGAGAAAAGACCACCAGGCTTAGCTCACTGAAGACTTTTCAGAGAAGAGCACTTTCTGTGGCATGATGCAATCAGAAGCCAGAATGCAAGAGGGAAAAGTGAAAAGAGAAGCTGAAGCAACAAGGACAGACAGTCTTTTCTGTTTTCCCATCTCGCACTGGGCCTGAAGAACCTCTGCCAGGTTCTGTTCCCATTGCCTCCCACTTGAGGCCTCTCCAGGTGTTAGTGTGTCCCCTCCAAATCACTTTCTGTTTGTACCATGGGTAAAGTATCTATTCCTTTGAATGTGAATCTTGGGGGTCATTCTCAGTGGCTAGATGGGGGTGCTGGGTCTCAAAAAGAGGCAGGATTAGGCGATGACTGAGGCCACATTTTATACCAGCCTAAGTAAGAACAGGTAGACCCATTTTTAGCCTGCTGCAAATAGGAGCCATGCTATTTCTATCTGCCATGGTAAGAGTCTGCCCCTGCTGCCCAAAGGCCAGTTTCAGCAGCATTTTATGATTCTTCATGGCAGAAATGCCAAATAATGATTCTATTTACACACTGCCCCTTGCACTGACAATTGCTTCTAGAGCACACAGACATGCCTCAGATCAATCACCAGTAGGGCCAGATTTGAGCTAGTGGCACTGGGTAGGATTCCTACAAGTCAAAATGTAAAGGAAAAGTATTCCAGCTTTAGGATTAGGTGGACAAGCAGAGAGGTGGGGAAACACATGAGGTATTTGTGTAACACCAAATGCTCCAGTGTGGAGGATAAATGAGAAATGACTTTGCATGTAGACTGGCTATTCTAGAAGGCTGACAAATGTCAAGCTAAAGAATTTGAGTTTCATTTTGGGTGGCAATGGGGAACCACTGAAGGAGTTTCAGCAGAAGACTGCCATAATAGCTAGCATTTATATAGCATCTACTAAGTGCTTTACAATTATTATCTCATTTGATCCTCACAACAACCCTGGGAGGCAGGTGCTAGTATTATTATTCCCATTTTAGATGAGGAAACTGAGGCAAACGGAGGTTAAATGACTTGCCCAGGGTCACACAGCTAGGGAGTATCTAAGGCCAGATTTGAACTAAGATCTTCTTAACCCAAGGCTTGGCACTCTATCCACAGCTTCCTGTGCATTAGGAGAGTTAACCTGACAAAGAAGCCTGGCAAAGTGTGGAAGAGGAAGAGGAAGGAGGCAGGGAGATGAGTTAGAAGGCTCTTAAAATCAGCCTAAGACCCGAATTAAAGAAGAGTGGCAAGAGTAGTGGAAATGGATGATTTGTTAGGTGAAAAAGTCAGGAATTTGTGATTGGACACTTGGAATGAAGAAGGGGAATGTCAGGCTTGGGGTGAGCTGGCCTGGGACCCTCTGTTTGCACAGGCACTCCTTCTTGCTTCTCTTCCCCTCGGTTCCAGACCTCTGGTGCCAGACTCTTCCTAGGCTCCCCAGGAGATCTCTTGAAGTGTCACTGTGTGTCTCTATGACGTCTGCTTATTCCAGCTCCCACCCATGAAGAAAAGGATCTCCTTTTCTACTTATTCTGATTCATTCATTCTAAGTTAGCCGGCATCAATGACCCATTGAGAGTGTACAAAGCCCTGAACTAAAATTGAGAATACTCAGTTTTTGGAAAAGGCAATCCTCAGCCTCATGGAGATGACTGTGTGGCAGGAAGATAAGCCCCAAACAGGGTCTGACTGAAATGGCCAGTATGTCAAGCTGGGTCTGCCTTTGAGTTCTTGAACATCAAGTGCCCAGTGAGGTCCAAAGGGAAAGAAAGGCCATTCATGAAGAGGGTTAAGGTGAATGACAGAAGGCTTGATGGGACAGGAAGTGCTTTAAGAGCTTCAATGGCAGCCATGAATTCAGTGGCCAAAGGGGAGAAGGATAGCCCAGATATACAAGAAACAGAGGTGGGAAAGCACAGAGGGTTTAGGGAGAGAAGAGGAGTTGGTCAGTTTGTCTGTCTATAGTGCAGATTGCTTAAAGGAGAGTGATCTTAGTTCGGTCTAGAAAAGTAAGACAAGACTAGGCTGTAAAGGGCCTTGAATGCCAGGCAAAGGAGTTTGAACTGAACTTGGCACATGCAATGGGAAATCAATGAGGCCTTTTAAGTTGAGGAATAAAGTGGACAGATATTCTTCTGTGTAAGGGAGATGCTTCTGAAAGTCACAAGAATGATGGATGAGAGGAGGACTTGGAGTAGGGTGGAGAGCTATCACAGCAGCCCAACCAAATAGTAATAAGGATATGTTGAATAAGAGTGTTGGGAGAGGGAAAAGAGGAGACAAATGTGAGAAATTAGGAGGAGTTGGCAACAACCAGAAATGAAATGAAGTGAACGTGAGGTAAAGACAGCAGAGTCCAAAGTGCTGCCAAGGTATCAAGCATAAGAGAATAACCACTGGGGAGAAAATAAGTCAGAAAGAAGACAAGGGTTAGAAGCAAAGCCAATGATCTTGACTTTGGAAGCCACATGCCTTGTGAACATCCATGTAAAGATATCCTGGAGGCAACTGAATAATTAAGTCTAGAACTCACAAGAATGATCAAGGCTGCAAAGTCAATTTGCGAATTGCCTGCCAAAAAAGGAGTGGTGGGCATAAATCACGAAGTTACTGAAGGAGAGAAGAGGGCCAAGGGCAGAGCCCTATAGAATGTCCATATATGGCAAGAGGGTAAGGAAGATTATGAGAACGCAGGGGAGAAAACAGGTAGAAATAGCTGAAGAGGTAGGAAGGCCAACAAGGTGTCTATAAAGATAAGAGGTGAGAGGAACCCATAAGGAAAGCGTGTTTAGGACAGTGATCAAAGAAGCCGGGGCCTAAGACAAAAGGCAAAAGGTTTTGGCATTTGGGAGGTCATTGTCTGTGGGGGAGGAAGTCAGATGTCAAGGAGCTGAGATGAGATGGTGGGTGTGGAAAAAGTGGTACTACCAAGTGCTGACAATTTTGAAAAGAAATTTAGCATTTAAAGGGGAAAAGAAAGATAAGGTGGTTGTTGGTTAGGGCAGAAAGGTGAAAGGTGGGCTTACTCATCTTTTAAGGATTAGGAAAAACCTGGGAGTTTCTGTGGTATATGTGGAGTTAAGATGAAAAACATTTGAGAAAGAGGGGGTGACTAATAAAGCTGAGTCTAGAGAAGGGAATCAGATGAGATGAAGGCAGAAGGCGGATCCGGAACAAGTCTTTTTCACGGGCCTGGGTATCTCTTTTTTCAGCAGTCATGAAGCAGAGGGAGTGGGAGGAAGAGAGGGAGAGAGTAGTAGATGATAATATAGAAAAGTCTGGGGACTGGCAGACAGAATCAAGGGAGTCCAGGTCAGAAGGCTTGGAGAAAGGACTGGAGGAGTCAGGTTACAAAAAGGGAACAAAAGGCATTTGATTAGGAGAGAGGAGAGGCTCCAGATGGAGTTAGTATAAGCCCACCACTCAGAATGAGTGAAATCATGTTGACTCCAAGTCAATATGAGCTTGCTATCCTAGACTACACTTCAAATAAGTGGCACACCTATAAGAGAAAAGACCCTGAGATGGAGAGTTTTGTGGTAGTTTCCTGGTGAGCAAAAGGGCATTGGTTACATTGCTCAGAAGCCACTTCAAAGCCACTGTCCAGGAAACAAACCTTGCAACCAAGCAACTGGCTCTGCAAGTGTTTCAATCCTCTCTCCTCAACTACAGCAACCAAAGTCTGATAAAAGTAAGTTTTTGACGCCCAAGTCCTTAGCGTCAACAAATGGTTCAGCTCAGAAATGGATCTGGTTTTATCAATGAAAATGACCCTAAAGAAGATGTATTTGCATCTCTCTTGCTACCATACCT
This sequence comes from Gracilinanus agilis, assembly GCF_016433145.1. Taxonomy (NCBI): domain Eukaryota; kingdom Metazoa; phylum Chordata; class Mammalia; order Didelphimorphia; family Didelphidae; genus Gracilinanus; species Gracilinanus agilis. The sequence goes on along the minus strand of NC_058136.1, from coordinate 55,217,526 downwards.
ACCCAAAGGATCACTGGGCCTTTCCATCTGCCCTGCAGCTGACACCTCCTATGTTGCCATCCCCTATAAGAATGTGAGCTCCTGGGGAGCAAGCAGCCCCTTGCTTTTCCTTGAATCCCCAGCATGTGGCACAGAACTTAGTACCTAGTAAGAGCTCAATAAATGTCTTTTATTCATTCATGTATTTCACTGACAAGAAGCTATTTGAACTAAGAAACATTTAATGATCAAAGAAGGAAGCAATCTCTAATTGGAGGAACGTATCATTTAGGCAGGATTACTTAACAATGAGGAGCTACACACAACTGAATTTTCCAGATAAAATGAAATCTGATCCTTAAAGCACTAACTAGTTTTGATGGGGGGGAAAAGCCATGTAGCATGCTTCCCTGCCTTCCTAAGCACAGTATACTGCCCTTAACTTCACAGTTATTCCTGATGACTCAGGGCCATCTTTAGAAATCTCAATTACTGTGCACAGTGAAGCATGCAGGGCAGTGTGCTCAATGGGCCTGCTTCTTCTGCCTCTGCTTTCTCTTCCCTTCGGAGCTTTTCAGCATCTAGCAGCCCTACCTTTTGCACCTTCTAGTCTGTGTGGGTGTCAGAGCCTGCTGGTCTTTCAAGTAAGCGACATTGTCCACCCAAGGGCAAGTCAGTGAGCCAGTCCTTGTCCTTGGGGCTGTTTCCATACTCATTCCCATTCACATCTGTGCTAGAGATGGCCTTGAGTCTGACCAGGAGGATGGGAGGAGGGGGGGGGGCGGGAGGTTTCCTCTGAGAAGGATTCTTACCCCTCTCAAAAAAATCTTAGTAATTGGCTCGAAACAGAGGGAGACAAAGGAAGATACATTTTTCTTCATCAGAAATCACTGGAAAGAAGCATTAGTGTCTTGTGTGCCTGCTCAGACTTTCCAAACGAATTTGCAATTTAAAAGAGAAAGGAAAAATCCTCATCAAAGGGGTCCACTTTTTTTCCTCATTACAAGAACACTATTACAATCCAGGGTTGTCCCTAAGATAGTTAGTTCCTTGTCCTAGCAGAGGGCCCTTAGTAACAGTGCTCTGTTGATCTGGTTACAACACACATTTTCTATAATGAATAATTCTGGACAACTAAATGCTCTCTTTCTCTGACCATTATCTATGCAGCATGTAGCCACCATCAGGAAAGTTCAGAGAGGAGGGGAAGCCACCTCACACAAGTTCTCAGTTTGGATTTCCAACCTCAGTTGCTCTTTCCTAGCTCCCCCTTCCCAGCGCCCCCCCGCCCAACACCCCACGCCACTGCTGGAAGCAAAAGCAAGACCTAGGAGCTTGGAAGAGACCCAGTGGTAAGGGCCAGAGGGGCATGGCTTGCTCGGGTTTCTTTTCTTTCTTACTCCAAAATGAGAAGATCGAGTGTCTCCGGCAGCATGCACATCATAATCCAACTCCACTAGAGGGAAAGACCCAGTGCTTTCCTTGGAGTTTGTTATAAAGAGAATTTACTTAAGAGCCCTAAACAGCTAGTTCTGTGCCAGGACAAAGGACAAGCAATATGCCTTGGGGGCAGGCCACTAGTTCATAATCAAAGCCTCCAGAAACCATGTTTGGGGTTGAGACTTACCTGGGGTGTGGTTGCTGGGATGTTTTGTGACAGTCCTTTGGTATAAGGAAGTCCCTCCTAGGAAGACAGAGGGTTCCCTTAGTGGCGCTTGCTTTCTACCACTGGGCACACAGTGCCATATATTCCCAGTAGTTTATGTCTAAGGAGAGCCATGGGGTCAGGCGGAGATACTGGGGGAAACAATCTCTTAAGAAGTTCAGGTGCCGAGAATAACGTAAAACAATGGGAATCAATCCAAAGAAAAGCTTTGTTGCAGGCAATGGGGAAAAGAGGGAAGGGAAGAGAGGAGAAGGAGACTAGACCTACAACCCAGGCATACTATATGCAAACTTAGAGTAGAACCCACTTGAGGCCAGTGCTAGATTGGAGGATCACAGAGGCACAGATCTATTCAGCAAGAAGGGGTGGGGGTGGGCAGTGGGGTGCTCCGGGCAGAAGAGGGGAGAGTAAGCTCCAGAGTGTCCTTCTGAGAATGGGATTCTCACTCTGATTTTGGATGGCCTCCCTGTAAATGGCCAAATTGCATATCAGGGGTCAAGGCAAAATCTTATTTGGGGCGGTTTGTTATCAGGCAGAAAAAAACAAGCCAATGGTGGGAAAAATATTACTTTGGGGGCCACAGTTGTACTAACCTTTGAATATATCTTTGGTGGTATTTTTCCAGGTTCGATAAATTTATAGTCTTCTCTTAAGAGGAGACTGTCAAGGTGGTCTCAAGACCACCAGGCCCAATCTTGTAACACAGGGTAGGGCACTTAGTAGCTTCTTCTTACTAATTGGATGCTAAACTGTTATATTTTCTCCTGCTAAAGAAATGCAAATGCTTTTAGCACCTTCTAAATTTCCTATTCTGGGACAAAGTTCCAATAACTCCACCCTCCTTACACAGCTCTGTCCCTGCCACACAACATGTTGGCAAAATAGAAAACATATTTCTTTAGGGAAAGTCATTCATGGAATGTGGCCAATTCAGTAGTAATGCCTTGGCATATAAGACAAAATCAACCCTAAGCATCAGGAAGACAGAAAGGGTTAGTTCAAGATCAAGACTTTATTTTTTCACTCTCTGTCCTTTGGCGGATTACCTACACTTTTTAAAAAAATCTGAAAGATTTCTTCCTTCACCCAAGGCCTCCTCCTGCAAACAAAAACAACTCTGCTGGCAGCCGCAGCTGACTTTGCTCCCAAGGTACAAGAAATGGAGAAAGAGACCTGCTATTTTTTCCATGTAGCTTTGAATAGGACGGCAGGACTTGTCAAGGGCTTTCATTTACCCCAAGAAATACACTTGAAACCCAAGATAACCAAGTATTTCTTATTCAAGAGAGTCAAAGTAAGTAAAAAGTTAAGCTGATAAACTTCTTTCCATTCACACAACTAAGAAACTGTGCCCTTGTTTCTGTCTGTCTGTCTGTCTCTCCCTCCCCGCCTCCCCCCCCCCCGCTCTGTTTTCTCTCTGACACTCAAAATCTCACACATACAAAAAAAACATGTCTAGATGAAACAGCATACCCAACCTTCATTTCTCTCCTGAGCTTCAGCCCTGTATGTCTATATCACCAAATGCCTGCTGGGTATCTCCTCCTGGGTGTCACATAGACAACTCAAACTTAGCATGGCCAAAACCGAAATCATCACCTTTCCTCCTAAGTCTACCAACTCTTTTTTCTGACTTCCCTATTTCTGTTCAGGTCAACATCATCTCCCAGTCACCCATATGCACAACCTCAGAATCAATCTCAATTCTTCCCTCTCCCTCACCTTCCCACATTCAATTAATTTTCCAGTCTTGTCTCGTTTCCCATTCGAACTCTTCAACATATCTCACATGTGTCCCCTTCTCTTCAATCATACAACTACCCCTCTTAGTTAAAGCCCTCACCAACTCTCACTTTGAGTGTTTCAATAGCCGTCCAATTGGCCTCCCTACCCTTAAGTCATCCCCTAGTCAACCTATCCTCCATGCTTCAGCCAAGGTGATATCCATAGAGCACAGGTCTATGTCGATCCCAAACTTAAGAAACTTCACTGACTCTTTTGCTTTTAGAATAAAATATAAACTCATCTGTTTGATCCCCTCACAGCCTGAGTCTGGCATACCTTTCTGACTTCTTACCCACAATTCCCTCACCCTGATTCCATATTCCAGTTTAATATGTGAAATTAAAACAGTTCCACATAGATTTCACAGCCCTCCACAAATTAGATCCATCCCACCTAGCCAATCTCCTCTGAGGGCCTTTCACCCTAAAGAAAACTAAAGCTTTATTCATTGACAAAAGGTGGCTACACCAACAAGTGACTGTGTATTTTCCAATAAGAAAAGTTGATGCCCATTAGAGGTCTGCTGTGTACTTTGCAGAGATTAGTGGCCTAACAGAGAAAAAGATTCAGGTCTCACTCCTTTACTCAAACTATCTTATATATCAAGTGAAATAAATGGCAAGTAAAAATGCATTTTTTTAGTCTTTAAACTATCAACTCATTTTCATCATACAATTCAAAATCATATAAGTAGAACTAAAATTATAAGTGATAAACCATTAAATTGCATCACTATATTTTATTATTAGTTTACTATTATTACTGTCTCAGGGCCAGAGTATCTTCCAGGTTCGACCAACTATTCTTAGAAGTCATAATGTAACCTCTAAGTGAGATTTTATTACAGAAAACCATGTTTCATAACCATTTCCTCTACCCCTTGAAACAGTATTTCATTAACTTCTGTATATGTGTCTGGTATATCAGATTAGCCAGAGAATCATGGAATTTTTAGTGCCATTCTCCCCAATTCTCAAAGACTATGTCCCTAAGTTATAGAGGAATTGTCATCTGAGAAAATTCCCCCCACTCTGCCCTCCCATCTCCTTCAGTCCCAGAGCCGTATAACCAGTCCAAGACCATATGCGATAGAGGCAGGATTTGAACCAGGGTCTTCCTGGCTACAAGGCCAACTCTTTTTCCGCGTTGCTACAATGCTTCTCAGAGAACTAAAGTCCAACGTGTGCTAATAAATAGAAGTATATACACACACACATGCATAAAAAAGAAGAGATGATATTTAAACCTAATGACTCAATCACAATGATTCAGGCTTAGTGGACAACGAAAGTACTTCATGTTATTCTAATATCTGACACATGGACACCATCTCGAGACTGTTTATTTGTAAAGAAAAAAGGACAATGGATTCAGTGCTGTTATCTTCTTATTTGGTTCCCAAGGACTAGTCCTAAAACAAAGCTCTTTCCACACCCCTTCTTCAATTCCGAGGTTTTCAGTGGTTTCCCATCACCTATAGAATAGCATACAAACTCCCCTTGCTGAGAAGTCTTCTGCAAGATGGGTCTCACCTACCTTTCCAAGCTTATTCCACTCAATCCATTGGATCACTCCATTCCACCCAAATGGCTTGCTGGCTATGATATTGCTATTTCCCATCAACATGCCTTTCCCACAAGTGAATGAATAAGTATTAGGTAGGCTCTCATGTCTAAAATACATTCCCTCTTCCTCTTTGACTCTTATGATAATAGTAACAGTAGCTCACATGTATATAGCTCTTTAGGGTTTGCCAAGTGCTTTGCAAATATTATTTTATTCTCATAACAGCCCTGAGAGGTAGGTGCTAACTGAGATAATTAAAACAGCAAGTGATTAATTGTGGGAATTGAGTGACCCACACTGACTCCATCTTATGACTCAATTGTGGAGCTAGCTCAGTTCCCTTTCTATTCAATTATGAGTCTAATCCAATTTTTGTCTTGTGAGAAAACTTTATTCAATTATAGGAATTGTGAGAAAACATTATTGCATTGTTTGAACCTAGCCCTGCATGACTGGTGAGCCAGACCACCTCTTCTTGTTGCTTAGAGACCCTCAAAACTCAGGACCTGGGTTATGGTGACCAGAAACTCAAGCAAATCTGAAAATTAATGCAAGGAGTTTTCTCACTATTATACATCTCAAGCAACCCATATGTCTTATCTGAAAACTGGCCCCACACTGGTCAATCAGTTATTGTTTCTATGTTCCTTTGATTGAATACAGACACTGAGGGGGGTGGGACATCTCTTTTTCTGATTTCAAAAATCAATTTTGATTTTAGAATTGTACCCATTCATTCTCTTCCTTCCAACTTAGAAAGTCAGTCTATAATCTTTCCTCTAATTAGAAATCAGATCACCTAATTTTGTATCTCGGTTAATTGTTTTCTTTTAATTAATTGGTCTTACTTGATTAATCAGTTTTAATGGGTAAAAATCTGTTTCCCCCGTATTAGGGGTCCAGAGCCAAGCAGAGGAAGCCTGGTCCCAATTTGTTATGCAGTTGGTATACATTGCTTAATAAATCCATATGCTCCAGAGCTCTAATGTTTGTTTCTTCAATCATTTCATCTTTCACCAGCCATATATCATTTCTTGCCATAATACACAGAAGGAAACTGAAGACAGATGGAGTTTAAGTGATTTGCTCAGGGTCACATAGCCAGTTAAGTGTCTGGGACTGGATTTGAATTCAGGCCTTCCTGACTTCAAGTCCAGTACTCTACCTACTGTGCTACCTAGGTCAGGTACCAAATCCTGTATGAGGCTGCCCTCTGCCCCCACTCCCAATCACTCTTGAAAATGCTCTGTGTAACTGTGTCTAACTTTTATTCACTTCTCTTTGCACCTGACATTTCCTCCTAGTAGAACATAAGCACCCTGCGGACAGGGACGGCTGCTTTTGTGTCTTTGCCTTCCTAGCTCTGAACATGGTATCAGGCACATAGCAGGTTTTTAATGGCTATTTGTTGAATTGGCCAAGTTGGGATGCCTTCATAGAGCTGTGATCAGGAGTAGGAAAAGGCTCAAGATTATGTCGCACCAAGACTGACTAGAGGTACTTAGCCTGGAAAAGAAGACTCAGAAAGACCATGCGATCTGACTTCAAGCCTGTGAAGGAAGGGCTGTCATAGGGAAGAGGGACTCAATCGATTCTGTTTGGCCTCTGAAGGCAGAATGAAGAATGAAGAGGACAAACTGCAAAGAGTCAAATTTGAGCTTCATGTAAAGAAAACCTTACTAGCAACGAGCACTACCTAAGAGGGCTGGCTGCCTCAGGAGGGGGTGGGTTTCCCATTGCTAGAGGTCTTCCAGGGAAGGTTGGTTAGCCACGTGTTGGGAATGCCATTGAGTGAATTTCTGTTCAGGTATATGTAAGAATAGAAGCCCTCCAATACGACCTTGGGCAAGTCATTTGAACCCTCTGAGCCTCAGCTCTCTTAGATAAGAAGAGCTGCCCTACCTGCCCTACAGAGTTGTTTGTATTCTCCTAAGTCTATCACAGGGAACTTTTCTCTCCCTCTGCAAATGGGCATGCCTCTTGTTTTGGTCTACTGTACATTTTGAAGTCTTAGAACACTAAACTGGTAGCCAAATATGGTCATCCTCATGGATGCTGTTACTTCAGACCAGTAAGTAAAAGCTATTTTCCCTGAATTTAAAAACTCTAGGCAATTCTATCTTTCCTAGAGCTCCTATCAGTTGTGCTGGCACCAAATTCTTGGTTCCTCGAAGGTGAGAGCCATGTACTCATGTGCTATATATAATGCACTCCAGCAATCTCTGACTGCTGCAAGGACACTAGCAAATTTAGCTTCAATGGTATGATTTTCTATCATTTGTAACACCATCATCCACACTTGAAAACCTAATGCCTCTCTCTAATCATACCTCTCATTTCATCCATTTAGCTCAGACCCATTTTTCTGCCATGATAATTTTGCAATGCTCCTAATTCCATTATCAACACTGCCAAATTGGAGGAAACAGAATAAGAATACTTAACTAGACACTTTTCTGCTTCATTTTCATAGTAATTAATTGCTTTAAGCACCTTCACCTTTTAAGGGTGAAAAAGTAGGGTTTGGTTGACTAAATGTTAAAAAGTGGTGGTCGCCAAGGAATTGAATAAATATCAATTCCTAATGAAAAAAACCTCAAGTCAAAATGACTTTTATGGTAGTTTATTTACAAATGAGAAGAGAGAAAAAGTAAGAAAATCAGAAAGAGGATAAGGTAAGATAATTAACCTAACTAAATAATTTGCTCCAGCCCCTGGCTCAACCCAGGCAGGGCTAATTAGTCCTCACCAAGAGAAGGCTCAGCCTTGGGCCCAGGGCCTGAGGTGGATGAAGCAAAAGCTTCAGTGGCGAAGCCTCTCTTTAAAGGAGAGTTCCTTCAGAGAAATCCAGGAAGGGTCAGTCTTTACACTCACCCTATGTAGTTATAAGGGACAGATTTAAGAACAGTCTCATCAAGTTCAAGGCTCCAGCCAGAGCTCCTCCAGGTCCAAGAAACAAGAAGTAGATTATAGGAAGTTGTCACTCCCTTTTAAAAGCGCTTCTTTATCATCACTTCCTGTGCCTTCCTCTTAGTTTACATGTCCAATCACAACAAACATTTTGCTTAGGACTGCCCAGAGGGCAGTCAGTCAATTCTGATTCATCACCCACTCTTGCACAGGTGGGTTACAGACTTCCTCACTTGAGAATTAAATGGGTGTTTATACCTTTGGTGATTAAATCTAAAAATGGGCAGGGTAGGTTTAATTTTGTTATCACAATCTTTTCTCTGAGTTAACAGTAGGGCCATGTAGGTGGGGACGGGGCCTTCAGACAATGTACAATCAAATACCAATAATCTCTCTGTGTGCTTCTATTTAGCATGTTGAACATTACATTGGGCTTCCAAAAATTATGAGAACCAATATTTGGAAGACTCCAAGGTGGAGATGGGATGATCTTGAAGGAATGCATTTAACTGGAAAAGAGGGGATGTGGAAAGCACCTTAAAGTCCAGGGACTACAACAGCAAGTGTATATGGTTGGAGCCCATAATTGGACAGAAGAAGCCCAGTCAGGAAGCGGCCTCGGAGTGCATCTAGCTAGCCCAACACATACCTGGGCAGGCTTACCCCATACTACATGCCTGATGAACTCTCAGCCAGCCTATGCTCATGTGACTCTTAAGAAGGGGAAAGCTACCACTTCACTTTCTGAAGCAGCCCTTCTACTGTGGAAGAGCTATGCCTAGTAGGAAGAACTTCTTTATTTCAAGTGAAACAACTTGCTTCTCAGTCTTCTAGTTCTGCCTCTCTGAGTCAATGTATCTAAAGTCTAAACCTTCTTCCACCTGACAAACCTTCAAATATTTGTGGTCTTTAACATTCCTTGGAAGTAAGACCAAACAGAAGGAAAAAGGAAGAAGAGCTTGCACCAATTACCTTGAATACTCCTCTCTGAAGCCAAGTCCCACTTGCCTCAGGTGCGATAGGGTGAGGGGTCATGCAAGCTGGATCAGGAGCAGCCTGGGCAATTGGGAGTCAACTCCAGGAGAGCATAATTCATCACTGTCAGGCACCTGACATTTGAAAGGCTCCACTACTAAAGCATCCTATCATGACCTCCAGAAAAACACAACAAATTTGCCCAAAATGTCATAAAGGAGCTCCAATAAACTCACAAACTGTCTACCTTTAGTGTCTCTGTCTAATTAGCTTGGGAAAAGCAAGTCAAAGCAGATTTCTTCCTGGATCTGACTCTCTTAGGGGCAGCTAGGTGGCATGATGGATGGAGTGCAGGGCCTAGAGTCAGGGAGATTCATCTTCCTGAGTTTAAATCTGGTTTAAGATACTTACTAGCTATGCGACCCTGAGCAAGTCACTGAATCCTATTTGCCTCAGTTTCCTCATCTGTGAAATGAACTGGAGAAGGACATGGCAAACTACTCCAGTATCTTTGCCAAGAAAACCCTAAATGGAGTCACAAAGAGTCAGACGTGCCTCAAATGACTGAATAACAAGAAGATTCTAAATTCATGTCAGGATCCCTGAATCTTCGGTGACCATGAAACTCCAGGATAGGATGCATACTGTGAAATCCCAGGGCTCTTCTTCGTCCTGAGGCAAGTTTCCCTTTGAAGTAACTAGAAGCCACATTCAAGTAAGAAACCAAATAATCCAAAGAAAAGAGGATTGCTTTTTTTTTTTTAATTTGAAGGTCTCACAAACATTCCGTTTTCTGTTTCACAAATGCCAGCACCAAGAAGCCTGAACACTCATGGACATGCAGCTGGTGTTATTTTCTGTTCCATTATGTTCCAGGGCTTCAGTGCTAAGAGCTTTTCAAGAACCTTCAAATTGGATTGTTTGAGAATATAACTCTTACTCCATTTGCCAGGTTTCAGTCTTGAAAGATTGCAAATGGCATGAACATCACCCACTTGGAGAGAGACGGTATCAAGCAATTTCTATTGTCAGGAAACCTAGGTCCTATCTACAATTCTACCACTAGGCAGAGGAGTGCTCCATGGAAGGCCCAGTTTCTCCATGTTTCCATTTGCTTTAGCGAAAATAAATGAAAAGAATCTCCTTTAACTAAGGCATTCTCCAGATTGGAAGATAGCTAACCTAACAAAGGGTCATGAGGATGAGAACAGTGATCCCTCTGAAAGGAACCACTCAATCCAAGATTTGATTATCTAGCATTATTATTATTCAAAGATTAATTTTTTAAAATCTCCAGGTCCTAAGCATGTATGTAGAGTTTTCAAATTTTAATTCTGCCATTTGTATTCAAACAATGGCACAAGGACTGGAAGCTATAACTAGAAAGCAGTTTATCTGAAAAAGAGCAAAGGGTTTAAGGGGACCACAAGCTTCACATGAACCAACGATGACTGCTAGAAAAATTACTGGTGTGCTATGGGATTCCAGATGAGAGATTCTAGTCTCCAGGTACTGTCTTCTGGTCAGATAACATCTGGAGTACATGTTCACTTTCAGCTATCATGTTGTAGGAGGGACCCTGACAAATAGGTATTTATCCCAACACTGACAGAGTCCAAGCCACAAGATAGGTTCAAGCTAACTGGGAATATTTAGCCTCAAGAATGAAAGACTTAGTGGGATCTCAAAATCATTGTCAGTTTTATAAAATACATAGAAGATGGATAAGCTGAAATGAAGTTTGTGGTGGAGGGTGATGAGTGTATATTTCAGATTTACATCTTTATGCTCAAAAGGAGAAAAACCTTTCTGGCTATTACAGGTATCTCAAAACAGAGTGAACAGCTTGGGGGCTAAATGACCAGGAATCAGGGATAAAATAAGGAAAGGTTTGGGGGGGCAAGGGGATGCTGCAGAGATTGAATTAGATCAGCATTTCCCAAATGATGATCTCTAAGGAATTTTCACTGGTCCATAAAACTTGGATCTTTAGCCTCTTCAAACTTAAAAATGACTCTTCCTCCCAGCTCTGGTTTCCTGAGGTTATTAGGAGGAGTAAGAAGAAAGGAGGAAGGGTCAGCTGCTGTCTGGGATGAAGCAACCCACAGGGCAGAACTTTGCTATTTGAACATCTACAGGCTGGTTTTGGCTTAGAAATGTTGCTCTAGACAACCTCAAGCCCCTTCTAGGTCTTACCACAGAAATTCACCAAAAGCTACGCCAAAAACGACTGCAAACCTGTGCTCAATTTCTTAAATTAGGAAGTTCTTTTCCCACAATACATACACACGTTCTTACTGGTGTACATGAACATAGTTAAAGGCAACAAAAATAAGTCTGCTCCAAGCTTCCAGATACAGAGCAATACTGGGAAAATCCCCATAGCTTAAAGTGCAGAGTTTTGTTTTGTCTTTACTCCCCTGATACTTCTCTATGCAGAATTCCACATTTTCAAGTAGTATTTGCCCTCACTAATTTGCTATCATTGTGAAATGCTTTCTACTAAATATGTTAGTAGACAGAGTGATACAAAGAAGAAGACTTCTAAGATTATAAAAATCAGAAAGCAAAAACACAGGAAGCCATTTTAAAAAAAATCTCCTTTTTAGTTTCTTTTTTCCCTATTGCCCACCCAAGAAACAAGGAACTTTCTGTAAACAGCAGAGTTCTCCTTGGCATTCCGTGCCAGGCAAAGAGAAGCACTGAGCTCTACCAACTCAATCACAGCAACTTTCTCAATATTCATCCATGGGGTAACTAGGTCTTGGGACAAAATCCATGCTTACATTTGGAAGTGCTAATGCAACAAATCTTTCCAAAAAGAGATCAACTGAATACTGGGGATCAAAGAAGACAATGTCTTCTTTAATGACATTCATTAAACCCGTGGTCACCAACAGAAACTGCTTTCATAATCATTGTTCCAGAAAAGTTACACTGGGAGAATGTCTATCTTCTTGCTTCAATCTTCCATTTCATTATTTCCAGGACATTGTTTCAGGCTCAGGAAAAGTGGCTATTATTATTATTATTATTATTATTATTATTATTATTATTATTATTCCTATCATTTCTTTAATGTTTGCCAAAAGCTTTGCATATCTCATTTCATTCACCATCCCTTCTTCTCTAGCCTCTACCTCCAAAAGTTAGAACCTTGATGAGTGCATACAAATCATTGTTTTCATCTTGTATCCTCAATTTCCCATGAAAGCTAGTATTAGCCATCATTAGCCCAGTGTTCCATGGAAGCTGCCAAGATACCAGGAAGAAGCCACTTGAGGTGCAATGAAGGTGTAAACACCTTTAATTTCCTGAATGAATCTCTCTTGATTGACCTGGGGAATCCACCTGTTCCTGTCTGGGGAGCAAAGCCCCTCCCTTTGGGATGTGTTTACACAAAGCATTAGACAGCTCCAGAGGGTAAAACTGGATACCAATAATCTACCAATGTGCAATACCTGTGACAAATGCACAGTCACTAAAATAGTGTGTTTCTGTCGACCCCTCCTTTTCAAGTGGATTGCCTTGCATGACATGGCTAGGCATGGGGCACAGAAGTGAAAAGAGGCCTATGGCTAACAAGAGTCAAACATAGCCTTTTGGGATGTGGCCACCCAGAGCTCCCTCACCTCATTTCCCCAGAATTTCATGCAGTCAACTCTGTCTCTCATCCACCACCCCAACGTTTTGTTGATGTCTTCCTTGACCCAAGATGAGCAAGTTACATGTTGTCATATGTCATATGAGCAGGTACATGTTGTCAATGAGCAAGGCCAACAGCTGGGCTCCTTAAAGGGGTGGAGAACTTATTCTAAATCTCAGACCTATAAAGTCAGCAGAAAGCAGAGACTCTAAAGCAGGAAGGCCCAGGTCTGCCTCCATTTTGATGGAGCCTTGGCCCTCAGCAAAGCACTTGCCACTGGCGTTTTTGCTGCCAAGGCAGAACTACTGGAGCTACCAGAGTACTGGGCCCAATGGAAAGGAGCAGCACTCACACTGGGCTCCAGGCAGGCAGTTGCTGAATAGGCTTTCCATTCTGTTTCCAGGCTTCAGTAGTTATTCTATCACTGCAACTGACTTTTAATGAATACAAGAAGCCCCAATGCTGACATTTCCAAAACACAACCTTAGGAAACATGCAAGATGTACCTTGAGCAAGAGTTCTAGAAACAGTGATGATGCCAAACAGTCCCCCATCCCCAATTAAGGAACTATGCTTGAGTAGAGGGGGGAAACAGGTAGAGAGCAATGATGGATTTTGTTTTTCCTTTGTAGTGTTTTGCGGAAGAATATAAACATATCTAACTTTCTAGAGACAGATATTTGCATGTGACTGCTGCATGCATTTGAAACATATTAGTTCACAACCTGTCAATGCATTTTTCCTGTGTCCAAAGTGGCATCTTTGCAATTTCACCACAAAAATCACAACTCTAAAGCTTCAAAGGACAGGCAGCTTCCCCTCTCCTTGTCGCCCAGGCAGGGGAGGGCGCTCCAACAGAATCCCAGAAGACTTTGGGCACTGTGACACGATAGACTGTATGTACCTTGCTTGAGAAAGGAAACACTGACGACCAGGTCATTTTTTCTGACTAGATCACTGGCTTCCAAAGTAACTGTGGGCACACAATTGCTAAGTAAGAAGGGCCCCCCTCCCATCCCAGCGTCTCAATGAACTTTGATCATTGAGTAGTTATGACAAAAGCTAAAGCCCTTGCTGAAAAAACCAGGATGACAAACTCCCAAGGTGAGCTCTGGGCTTTCCATACTGCGTCTGTAAATATAAAAGCCTTCTGTATGTTTCTGTGCAAAGGAGACAGATGTGCCAACTGACTAAGAGAGTCCACTGCCATGGCCAAGGGTTCTTGGGTAACAGGAGACATGCAATTACATTTGATCTTCTACAGATGTGCTCCCCCCGTGTGTGGCAACCGGCACACAGGAGCTGGACTGTTTCTCTAGGCTCTGCAGTCTAAGCTGATTCCCTTCTATCCCCAGGTCAAAGAGGCTGAGGCTTAAGCAAACCAGGGAATTCAGAGAAAGAAGCTGAATTCAGCTCTCCCCAACTGGGGAAGTAATACTAAAAGCACAACAGGATGGTTTTGAACTGCTGTTTTCTCAAAACCGGCAAGTGTTGTTAAAAAAAAAAAGAAGCTGCCAATTTCATTTTGGGGGTAGTGCCATGGGAATCAGAAATCACGACCTTCTCTCAACAGCTGAAATCCCAATCGCCTTTTGTTAAGTCTGCCGCCCCCCAAAAAAAAGTTTGTCTTTGGCCTGCCCTGGTCACTTTGCACCAGCTACGGCTGACTAGTTCAGGGGCTCCCTGGACACTGACAGACAGACAGGCAGGCAGGCAGGCACGCGCACACACACACACACACACACACACACACACACACACACACACACACACACACCATCGAGGGCTTTTCAAGCCCCTCCCCAACCTGTCCCCTTCCTCTTTCCCACCACATTCCATTAACTACGGGGCTTCTTTTTCTATCAACAAGGCTCATCATCTTAGGGAGAAAGCAAAATCATCTTCCCATATGCTTAAATGAAATAACTCGAACTACCTCTGAGAGCAAATATGAATAATAATCTGCTGAGGAAAAGCTGAGAGAAGCTGGGGCTAGCGAGCCTGCCAAGTTACACCAATTCCCAGCTTCCGAGACCCCAAGGGGGCACCTGCACAGCTGAAAAGGCCAAGCTGAGCGGTGGTGGCAGTGGCGGCGGCAGCTGCTGAGGGGCTTCAAAGCATCTCTCACAATCAAGATGTCACTGGGCATCCACACCCCAGAGAAGAGAAGAACTAAGTGGGGAAGCAGCAAAATGAGCCTGACAAACAAAAGCCCCAACTCCTCGAGCCGCTACCCTTCCTTGACTAGTCAGTGGGCTCGGCATCCACACATACGACAGAGCTTGGCTTCAAAAGCCTGCTTTGTACTGAAGGAAGGGAAAGGTGAAAAAGGCAAGCCCTCGCCCCCCCACCCCGCCCCCCCAGCCGAAAAACGAAAAAGGGCTCGTGGACGGGGTGGGAAAAGAACAGCAGCTGATCACACTTCCTGGCTTTCCTTTTGGAAGGCACGGCTTTGTGAATGAAACACACCAAACAAATGTTTTAATTTCGAAAAGAAGACTCCGGCAGGCTGGCCCCCGACACCCAGGCACGAGTTTATGTCCAGGAAAGCCAACATTCCTCCCGAAGGTACAGAGACACGGCCCGATCACACAACTGGGAATACAGAGCAAGCAGAAATGACTCGACCTTCCAAATTGATAAGACTTGGAAAGATGAACCATAGCAGAGCTGTGGAAATGCAGTCACCACGCTAGAGCAATACTACACAGTAGTGAGTGGAAAGCTCACTTTCTCCTAACCCACACATCCATTTGCCAGAGATTTTTAAAACTGGCCAAGCCAGGCGGCATCTGGAAAATGAGCCACCAGAATAATAACATCGGCGAGTGCCGGCTGGGGTCTTGGACCTTCAGAAGGCCAATCGATGAGAAATGCTCCGGTTTAACTCAATCCGGAATCATTTCTCCTTCCTACGCCTTCGCATTTGGCGATTATGAAAAAGCCTCACATCCCTTCGAAGCACAAGTTTCCAAAGCGAGCCCCCGAAGAGAGAAGGTGGCCCTGCCCACCGGAGGTCACCCGAGAGAGAACGTGGCATTTGGGGCCACCAGGGAGTCTGGCTCCGGAAAGAAATCCCACCTTAAGCCCCTGTTTGCTCTCACTTACATGTATGCCGGTGAAAGTGGCGAAGACCTGGAGGTTTTAAGCACAGGAACTGGGAATTTCCAGATAGCAGGAGAGCTCGTTTTCCATTTCAAAGGCATGTTGTCACCACGATACTACAATAACAGTAAACAGCGTTTCCATAACACACCACCAACTAGGACTTCCATTCCCCCTGCCACAGCAGAGCCCTCCTGGAGGCTGCCGCTGCTGCTGCTGCCGCCGCCGCCGCCGCCTCTACCACTGCTGCTAGGACTCCGAACCAGCCAGAGATGCTGCCAGTGCCCTCGAACCGTGGCTCCCAACCTGGAAGGGAGGGCTGCAAGGCATCGCCTGTCCCCTCCAGGACTGGGATGAGGCTCCCTCCTACCTCCACAGTAATGCCGCCTCACTAGGGAGACACTGACTGCAGTAGGCAGAGATATGCCTTCTGGGGGGCTTCCGACGCCTGCCCGGGCTCGGCTCCGCACTAGGCAAAGCTGGCAATGCCACGGCGGTGGTGCCTTGGCAGGAGGGCTCGGGCTAGCCTCTGCTCCACACCTCTTAACCTGATTTCTGGACCAATAGAGGCAGGAAAAAGCAGGACAGAGCTGGGACTCTAGGCGGAAAGGAAGCCACACACCTACCTACTCAGAATACACTTGTCATCCTCTGAACAGTCTTCCTTGGAGCTGCAACAATACAAGTGGGCTAGTAAGCTCAGCATAGCCTTGGGCCGCTGCTAGGGCAGCTGAGCTGGGCTGAGCTGGGCTGAGCTGGGGTGGGCTGGGCTACTAAACGCAGCAGCAGCAGCTGCCTGAGCGGGCGCCTGGTATGTGAGCTCTGAACGAGCACCCCGCCTGGCTATGCCATTAAGGAGAGCGCCCAGCGCCCCAGCGCCCGTCCTTCACAGCCATTGTGCGACCAAGGCCAAGTCCAGGCAGCTCACCCCCCCAGACGGCTGCCTGAGCCCGGATGGCACGCCAGTGTGACAGCTGCTCCGGCCAGGCTGGGCTCTCCCTTCCCTAGGCTGATCCTCAAGCAGGATGAGCCCCAACGCCGGCATTTGACAACATCTGGGGCAGTCCCGCGGACCTCCCTCCCTCCCTTCCTCCCTCCCCTCTTACTCTCTTCCCCCCTCCCTTCCCCCCTCCCCACCTGCCTGTCTACCTCCTGCAGCAGCAGCAGCAGCAGCAGCAGCAGCCCGGGGCTCTGCTCCTAGTGCCCTACTAGCCAAGGACCCTGCCCAATTCCCTAGCAATGACCCTTTCCCTCCCACGCCCCTTCCCATCGGAATGACCCCCCACGCTAGCTCACGAATCACTGCAGCCC